>NC_061065.1:7164777-7238813 GCF_021917145.1 Hypomesus transpacificus | reverse complement strand
TGTCGTTCTCGCCTCACAATCCAGGGATTTGCATGGAGGTTCCTGAACCCGGTTTGAGGTTGTTATTTATTTCTTTTAAGGCCTCTTATCGTGTGCTAGGAAGCATAGCATTGCTTTGGTGATGACTACAATACACTACAAACCCCCTGTGATGGGTTTTACTACAGAGGACCAGATCCAGCTTTATGATCTCAGATACAGTAGAATGACACACTGTCTGTGGTACAGAACTTTGATGTGTGCTATACCAATGTCATGGTGACCCTTTTCACACCCAGAACCTGGTTTTTCCTCTGTGTGTCTGAATAGGGGTTTATCTCTGACAGACATGTTCATAATAAACCTGTGACACAGTCAGGTACCATGTTGTCTGCCTGCACTGTACAGAACCTTCCTGCGACAACTCAGAGTTGGATTGACTCGCAGCAGCTGGAAAATTCACCTTTTGATAGGAGCCTAAAATATCCTTGGTAACCAAACTCTAATTAGCCCTTAAAAAGGGGATGTTTTTTTATAGACCTGCATGGTGATGCTCGTTCCTCTTCCTGTTTCAGCTCTCATTAACGACTGGGAGAGGAGGAATTAGAATCAACAAATGAGCCGGAGTGTGTTCCATGTCAGTCAGGCGCACTGGGAGCAGATGCTGGGAGCATTCACACATTCACTGCCTCCCCCTCTCTCTCTCTCTCTCTCTCTCTCTCTCTCTCTCTCTCTCTCTCTCTCTCTCTCTCTCTCTCTCTCTCTCTCTCTCTCTGTCTCTCTCTGTCTCTCTCTATCTCGCTTTATCTCCCTCTATCTCGCTTTATCTCCCTCTCTCTCTCTCTGTCTCTCTCTATCTCGCTTTCTCTCTCTCTCTCTCTCTCTCTCTCTCTCTCTCTCTCTCTCTCTCTCTCTCTCGCTTTATCTCCCTCTCTTTATCTCCCTCTCTTTGTCTCTCTCTCCGTCTCTCTCTGTCTGTCTTTCTGTCTCTCCCTCACGTTCTCTAGTGTGAAGCTTTCCCATGGCCTTCTCTGAAAACATGCCTTTCAAGAGACCGTATGTTAGACCAGGGTTTGAAATACCATACAGTATCTCACCCCGTCTCTTCCCCTTCTACCCATTTCTGTCCAGGCTGACCCCTGTCGATCCCTCTGAGAGGAAGAGGAAGTGATGTCACGCCACCACCACCGCTTCGAGAGGGACTACCGGGGATCGTGGGAGCGCAGAGACGTCCGACCGTCCGCCCCCCACAACGGAGGAGCCAATCACAGCTGTGCCGCCGCCGTCGTCAACGGAAACAACCGACCAGGGCTCCTCCCTCTTCCCCTTATTTCCTCCCTCCTCCCCACCCCAGTAACAGTTGCTGTGACAACGTCCAGCGGTGACATGGTCGTCAAGCGTGGGGTGTCGATCGCCGGATCGGTTACTGCTGCTTCTGTGAAGGTAAGGACTCCAGGCTGTCATCCTCTTCACCCTGGTCTCTGATGAATCTCTCCCACTTTCCCCCCGGGGGCCCCCTTTAGCTAAACCTTTTAACTCTCTCCACGCTTTCCTGTGCTTTCCAACTCTCTGCTCTTGCACCGTTCTCCAACTTCTTCTGTCTCCTCCTAACTTTCTCTTTCTGTTCCCTCCAACTTTCTCCTTCTTTTCTCTCTCCATGCTCCAATGCTTTCAGCCCTCCCAAGTCTTTCCCTGCCTTCTGTAATACCCCTCTCTCTTTTATCTCAGAGTTCTCCAGCCTCCCTCCTCTTCACTCTCTCCCTCTCTCTCTCCCTCTCTCTCTCTCTCCCTCTCTCTCTCTCTCTCTCCCTCTCTTCCTTTCCCCCTCTCTCTCCCTCTCTCCCTCTCTCTCCCCCGCTCTTCTTCCCCGCCAAACCGTTTACCTCCATCTTCATTTTACTTCTCTGCCAAATGGCAGGCTTGTCCTCTCTCTTTTCTCCTCCTCGCTAATTTTCTCCCGTCGTTATGTAAATCACCTGAGGCAGTTCCAGAGACGGGGCCAAGCCTACGGTGCTTAACAAGCTCTTGCTGGTCAGTAGTTAGAGGAGTAAGTTATGTCCTGAAGACTGTGTTCCTGTGATGAACTTCATATAAACCAGAAGGTTTAACTTTCCGAACGATCAACTGTGCGGTTTGTTTATCGATCAAGTGTGCGGAACTATAATGTGGCACACATTATCACGACTTAACACAAGGCTTTTACCTTTATTCAGATGCTAGCCCGGCTTGGGCCTAACACAGACTTATTTTTATTAATACCTACCTGTCACTCTTTTCAGATCATATTTTTAGCGTGTGTGCTCTAGATTGAGCACAGGGAACTATTGTTCCTTATCAAGAGGAGTTTAGCCATCAGAGATCTTAACAAAAAGAGAGTCAGCTCTCTCTCTCGATCTCTCTCTCGCTCCTGCCTTTGCTACCATGACGACCATTCATCTTCTTCTCATGCTTCTTCTCAGTATCACATTGGTGCTCTTTTAATATCAACTTGAGAGGCTTGAGGCTTCTGTACCTCCTCCAACCTCACACCGCTCTCTGCCTGTCAGCAGTGGAGCTTGTTCTCAGACTTGGTGCTAAGTGCTGCCAAGGCCAGACCAGAGGTAAACAAGGCTCCAGTAATTTACCTCCTAAGTGCTCATCATTAGGTGCTTCAGTGAACTCACTGACCAGAGAAATGTTAAATCTGCTCCGGCACCAGAACCGGCCCCTTTGTGAGCTGAATAATTGCATACTGTATATCTGGGCAGGCTCCCTCCAACTCCACGCATGGCCATTGTCATCATTCAGTGGCTGCCAAGGCAATTAGAGTCGCTCAGTACGGTGGTAGCATACTAACCCTAACCCTCAGTACGGTGGCTATACATTTAGCATCAGCACTCCTGGCCTTGCTTGTCAGTTATTAGACTATGCTGTGTTTGTGTGTGTGTGTGTATGTGTGTGTCTGTGCGTGCAACATTATGCAGATGCGTTCCCCTGATATCTCTCTGCCTAGTGGGTGTACCATGGGCAGCATCCTTCTAGTCTATATCGCCTGTGACACTCTTTTGTTCCTCAGCCGTCACAGAACAGCCGTGTTTGAAAAGGCAGGCCTCTTCTGGTGCTCTTCAATTACACGCTGATAGACCTCCACTGGCTGTCAGTGGAGGGTCCCTCTTTAACCCCCCTCTCTCTGTCTCCCCACCCCCTCTCTCTCTCTGTCTCCCCACCCTCTCTCTCTGTCTCCCCCCCTCTCTCTCTGTCTCCCCCCCTCTCTCTCTGTCCCCCCCCCCTCTCTCTCTGTCTCCCCCCCTCTCTCTCTGTCCCCCCCCCCTCTCTCTCTGTCTCCCCCCCTCTCTCTCTGTCTCTCCACCCCCTCTCTCTCTCTGTCTCCCCACCCTCTCTCTCTGTCTCCCCCTCTCTCTGTCTCCCACCCTCTCTCTCTGTCTCCCCCCCTCTCTCTCTGTCCCCCCCCCCTCTCTCTCTGTCTCCCCCCCTCTCTCTCTGTCTCCCCCCCTCTCTCTCTGTCTCCCCCCCCACTCTCTGTCTCCCCCCCTCTCTTCCTTTCTCCTTCCCATGTTCTCCCCTTGCTCCCTACTCCGTCCAGGCACAGCTACACTAAAGCGCTGACAGACTCTTATGGATCTCTGCTGTGAAAACGTTTCTCATCAGGCATCACGCAAAGGAAAAGCAGCACAACATCTGTGCTCTCGCACAAGTCTGTCCCCATGTGTGTGCGTATGTGTATGTGTGTGTGTGAATCTATAGAGGTGTGTGTGTGTGTGCCAATCGTGCATATGTGTACGGTTTGTTTTCTCTTGTCAGCTCTGAAACGCTGCGCTGTGCTGGTTCCATGATCTGAGAAGCCCATGGGGCGTGTAGGGACCCAGGCAGGCCTGGCCATGTGTGCGTGAAGAAGGCAGGCACTGAGGCAGGATGCACGCCATCTGCCAGCCTCTTCCATCATAGCGGCCGACCAGCCACGTGGAACAGCATACTGCGTTTCATTTAGAGGTGCTCTTTGTTATTTATCCCGGACCGGTTTTAATTAACTTTTATGTATTATCACTTTGTGTTCCCAGCTGCATGGAGAGATAAATCCAAGGCAGTTGACTGAGCTATTTCTGTGTCCGGTGATGAATGGCGAGGGAAGGACAGTGCTGGTTGTGGTTTTAGAGAAAGAGGAAGCACCACAATCAGGTTTATTTAGGTCATATGGAGTGACATCGACCATTCATTTACATAGATTCATCAAGCAATTACCCACAATGGGAGACCAGACAATTTTCACCTGCTCCCTGGAAGATGCATTGGTCTGAGGGATAATGGCGGAGGGAATGTTTGTGGATGGAATTTCTTTCAGTGTGTTTTGGGGCGATTTGAAAGACTCTACGAGGGTTTAAGGACAGGTCGCAGTGGATCCTTTCATCAAGTAATGCTAATATTAATATTCTGGAGAAAGCTCCTTTTCTGTGACTATCCCATTGATACATGTGGGTATTTTAGTCAGAGCTGTAGTCTAATGCCCCAGTTTGAGAGGGCAAATCCCTCTTCCTCTGATTAAGAAGTTATGAGCCTTTTGAGCCTGTGACTCAAATATACATTTTTCACTGCTGTGCCGTGCATAATACCAGCAGAGCAGCACAGACTTGTGGCTAATAGTTGCACAATTTTATATTTTCCTAATTAAAAATATCACACTGAGCCGTACTGTACGCATGATGGAGCATGAGTCAGCTCCTTGTTTTGAAAAGGAACCAGTCGAGTGAGAAACCACCCCAGTGTGCCACCTCAGATTAACTCCCACAACACCGCTCATGTAGGATCTCCCCCCTGAAGCGCAGACACACGTAGAGACCACCATCACCCTTGGCAGGTGGGGTCTTATACACGATCAGTCAGAGAGGCGAAGAAAAGAGCCGGCCTGTGAAAACATACCTATGATGAAATCATCTCAATCTTCACTGAGGCTGTGGCTCAACAAAAATATCTTGGTTTTGAAGGTATGATAACCTTGTCTGGGAGGTCGCGGCAAAGGTAAGATGATTAAAGTTTAAAAAAGGCACATGCAGGGGAGGCTGGGAGGGAGAGCACGTGCCAGAGAGATAGAAAGAGCAAGAGGGAATAAAAGGAAAGGTTGGCAGGTGGAAATTTCCCTCGAATTAGGCTTGTATAAAAGGTAAGTCTGCTGCAATTGTACTGTCAAGTGAAAGAACGAGATTGTTCTGATAAGAAGGAATTTTACATTTACAGAGCAGACAGTCTCTCCATGTGGTCTCAAAGACATGCCAGATCCCCTATGGATTCTGCCACAAGCTGGGAATTTTCCATGAACAGCTATTGAATCAGGGCTGCCATAAATAGTCTGTGCAGTCTTCCTCTGCTTTAACAGTTTTCTAAAAGCTTATTGTGTCACTGGTTGACTTGAAGACGTTCAAAGACGGTAAATATTATTTATGTTGAGATATAATTACTGAGGTGAGTTTTTAAAAACTGTAAATGTCAACGAGGTACATTTTGATAGGATAGTCACTGTACTATCTCATTCAGTGTAGAATTTGTTTGGAATGTAAAGCTTAAACAAAAGAAAACCGTATCCTCTGCATCATGAATCATGGTATTTCTTTGTGAGTGGGAATTTAAATAACTTCATTGGCCAAGGCTATAAATTGCAGGCCAGACTGTGGTCCTTAAAAGCTTGGATTTATAGTGTCTTTGTCTCTTTCAAGAGTGGCAGGGTTATACTACGCTAAAATATACAGTTCTGATTAATAATCTCTTCTGCGTTGTCACTCCGGGTGACTGATCTAAGAGGAGGTACGTCTCTTTCGGCAGTTCTTCACAAGTAAGTCGATCAACTATTAATGACCGAAGAGGACTTCTATTCCCATCTTTTAGCATTGTATCCTTGAAGCCTGATGTTCTATGTATATGTTGATTATGTAGAAACCTGAAAGTATCTTTCCAAGGTCAAAGACGGGTCTCCTGTGTTGCCGCCTTTTTCTTCGTTGAAGATTTAGAATTTCTCTGTTTTTTGCTCTTAATGAGGGCCGAAAACTGGCAGAAAAGCACTCCACGGCAACTTGTGTGTGTGTGTGTGTGTGTGTGTGTGAGTGAGTCCTGTATTATCTGTGAATAGTGTAGAGGTTCCCTGCAGAGCTGCTTATGAAGCGTCGGGTTCTCTTTGAGATGTCCATCTGATCCATATGGGGGCTCTGATAAAGCGAGCCTTCACTGTGGAGGCAGAGAGCTGCCCTTGAGGAACTCCACAACGCTCTCACGTTAGAACAGATGCCTCTTCTCCTTTACTGTCTCTGAGGAGTCTGATGTGTTTACTGCAAGTTACAGACAACTCTGACTCCCTGGTTTGATGTTGACATGCAACCCGATACAGAATGTTAACTTTACGGTCAGTCGGTTATCGGACCTTTACCTGTCCAAAACATCAGCTGAACACCAATACCTAATCCACATTAGTAATTACCTTTTTATTTTATTTATTTACTGAAACCTAGATTTATATGTATTCATTTAGCAGATGTTTTTATTCAAAGCGATTTTCAAGAAAGAGCTTTACAAAAAGTGCATGTCAATGATCATAAACAACGAGATAGCCCCAAAAACACTGCGGGCAGCCCAAACATGAAGCATACATTGTGAAAAGCAAATAAGGCAATGGGTAGAACCAGAAGAGCATATAGTTAGATACATGGCTTTACAGTATATAAATACCCTTTTTAAAGCATTCCCAAGGCAACAATAGGACCTATTATGAACCTTGATTTTCGCTGATTGAACAGTGATTTTCCCTGAGATGCTGCATGGAAACAGTTAAGTGTTAATGAGGAGCATGGATCCTGTGTTTCCCCAGAACCAGTGCCCTGGGGACTGCAGGCCTGTCAGCATGTGGGTCGCATTAGGGGGGTTTAAACCAGACCTGGCAACCGACACAGACCTAGGAATCAAGGACAAAGAATACTCACCTCTGTCAATGGACTGTTTGCTGTCAGATGAACATGACGGTGAAAGTAAGCTTCAGCTCAACATTGCTTAATTTTTTCCCTGAGCGTAAAGAAATCCTAGAACATACAGCAATCAATAACTCCATTCGCTGATCAAAATAGTGTTTTTCCCGTGGCATTTCTGTAGCATGAGATGTATAAATAAGAGGCCTAGCCATCCGAGTGTTGGAGCACAGTTTATGTGACAGGAGAAGATCAGGGAAAAGGAGGAGCCATCTGTTATCTCAGCCTCTCTTGTCAATCTCTGTAACAGAATGTTGGACCATGGCGTATACCAGTCTAAATCTTCCCACAGTGCATGTTCCTGTCTGCGGGGTTCTGCTACACCGCGGTAAACGGACTCCTTCGTTGGTCTGCCTACGTGTTGGTCTGCCTTCATGTTGGTCTGCCTTCCTGTTGGTCTGCCTTCGTGTTGGTCTGCCTTCCTGTTGGTCTGCCTTCATGTTAGTCTGCCTTCATGTTGGTCTGCCTTCATGGTGGTCTGCCTTCCTGTCTCTCTGTTTGTCTGTGTCAGCCTGCCTGCCAATCCGTCCATCTGTTTTTTTTTACTTTCTGTCCCGTAACGTTCTCTTCCTGTCCAAGTCTTCACCCCCCCTCTCCAGTGTCCCAGTTTAGGCTCCTCCTCCACCACATGGACCCGGAGCAGAATCTGGTCAGAAAGCCAGGAACAGTCTGCTGTTCTGCTGTTCTGTCACCGGAAACAACTCTGATAATAAAAACCCAGCCAGTGCTCTGGCAGCATGGGATGGCTCTACCGGCCTGTGTGGGACTATCAAAGGCCCGCATGCTTCCTGCTGGTTGTGGGAGCTGACCAGTGAGGGGGTGTGTGTGCTCTCCTGGGCTAAGCGTAGCTGTGTGGGAGGGTATGGATACAGGCAACTCTGGTTCTCCACCCACACCACCGAGTTTAGTTGTTCAGTGAAATAAGCCCATAATATACAGTATCACATTCAAACCTCTCCGTTTAAGATGAATAATACAAGACCTCCTCTATGGCCACAGTGACTGTTCATGCTATCTGGGATCAAGAAAGGAACAGAGAGGGTTATGTTTCGCTGCTGTCTATCTGCTCCTGTAACACAGGGTCCTTTGTCTATGTGGTTGAATAGGAGTGAGCACTGGAGACGCTGCTGGGTAAACAAAGGTGTACTGTACAGACATCATCTCACCAGCGCTTTCCTTCTCAATTTTCTCCCATCCTCTCTCTCTCTCTATCTGTTCCTCTCTTTCACTCTCTTTACCATGTATTTCCATGATGCCTTTTTTCCATACAGAAGGTGCTGTTTAGAGAAGGACTGGATGAGCCTAGGACACTGTGAACATTAATCCCTCCCCCCTCCCTTCTGTGGTTGAGTCCAATGATAGTTCTTACGATAGGGATAGAAAACCCTTCTTCTACCCCTCCCCCCCCTCTCTATTTCTCTATTTCATCTTATTCTGTTCCTCTCCCTTATCACGCCCCATCTCTTCTTTCTCTCCACTTTAAACGTATCCCAGTCTACCTGGCGCCGTGCATCCATGTCCCTACAGTTCTGCCAGCCTAGCTCCTCGTGAGCGTACGTGTGTGAAATTGGATTGCTGATCCGTTGGCGCTGAGTGGCAGAGATGTATTATGGGATAGTGGTAGTGGTAGCGGCGGCGATAGAGGTGCTCTTTGATGCCGGAGAATAGACGACCGGGGTTGTAGAGTCGTCGCCGGCGACGACGCTCGATTCTCAATCTCTCCCGGCCTGGAAGTCTTTGGGGCAAAGCCCAAACCGACAAACCGTTTTCCCATAGTCGGCTACATTGGCCACATGTCTCAGGTCAAAAGAGCTGTGATGTACAGGGTTTGAAAGCTTGTCACTTTCCATTTGAAAGAAATGTTGGTAGGCTCCCGGTCCGCCTCGGCGGTCTATGATCTCAACGCACGTCGAAGCGGCTGTCTTGTTAGATTTGTCCCGACAGTCTTCTGACGATGCCTCCACGGAGCTTTCACCACGTCCTCATGGTGGCGTTATAAGGTCATAGGTCAGATTCAGGGGGTTGGGTTCTGTAGTCGAAGCATGACCCTCTGACCTGCCCAGCTGCCCTTTACCACCATCACCACCACTGAAAATATCCTGGCAGCTGATTTAAGCAGTCATGTCACCTGTGTCATCTACTGTTTGTGGCATCGCACACATAATCTTATATATAACATACTGTATCAAACAGAGGGTCCCCTTGAGGAGAAATATACGATGGCAGAACAGAACGGTTTGCTTTAAAGGTTACACGATAATGAGAGCAGTAGCTTTGTGCATGCTAGTACGTTGACACATTTAGCTCTTGGAGACATCCGCGTCGCCAGGCTGGTTATCACAGCTGCTGCGTCTCCTGCACATTAAGCAGAGGGGGAGCCTGCTCTGTCTGAGCTTCCAGTCAGCTGTCCACGCACTGTAATTGAGCACATCTGCAGATGAGCGGATCGGATCTCCAGCCCTTGAAAGACCCCCGCACTTAGCAGTCGTGTTCTTCCCCTTCAGGTGTTAAATGAACTCCCCGCTGAGTCTAGCTGACTGCGTGTCATTTGGTTTTTCAGCCTGAAAAAGCTTGCTCCTCTCTTATCTGTCACTGCCCCTTCTCCCCCATTCTCCCCCACCCCCCTCCTCTTTGTCTCCCCCGTTCCACGAGGGCAGAATAGAGAGTGGTGGCATTTAAAAAGGTCTGCATGGAAAAGGGTTGACATTCAGAGGCACCGCCACCTTAAGGTTAACTCTGTCCGAAAGCTGAGCACAAATGCAGGGTTTTAAAAGCATCAATCACATTTTTCGAAATAGCATTTAGATACCATGCCCAGACCTCATGATGTGTGTCATCAGAGTGATCAAGTGTTTATCATTCTCCAGTAAACATCTAGTCACTGGAGAATGGCTGCCTCTTCACTTGGAGATGCCTAACACCTTTGACATAGATCTCCACAATTGCTCTCAAGCATCTGTCATGTGCAACAAAAGCCACATTTTTCTGATATTGTGGGCTCTTTTGTGGCATGATGTGTGTGTGTGTATAAATGAATCTGCCTTATAAAAGAGCAATTATGGCAGATGATTCAATATCAACGCCTCAGGGTGAATCTTGACTCCTGGCAACAGTGACCAATATTTCCCTCAGCAGTGGTGAGGTTACTGTGCTGCCTGCTCTGCCTTTAATTGGAAATAACCTTCGTTGCTGTTCAAGTCTTCAGGTGACTAGGCGGTGTTTTTCTAAGTGGGTGCAAAACACAGACTTCTCCCATGGCTTCTGAGATGTTTCTTTGAATATCCAGGGAGGCTAAATCAATATCCAATTGACTGTGTGCTCCATTTCCCCCCTCTGAGCTGGTATCTGGGATGGATCAGGTCCATGTTTGATCAGCTTGGGTCCTGGAGCTTCCCATGTGGAACTCGGAACACAGAACACGGAATGTGGAACGTTGAACAACACAGGCAGCTGTAGCAGCCTGTCTCTCTAGTTATCCACTGCTGTGTTGTATTGTGATGGATGGGGTGCTCAGGTTATTACCATAATTAATAGCCTTTTAATTAAACATCTGTATGCCTGTTTGTGGGGGGGGAGTATGCGGTTCAGTAATCTGCTGTAGGAAATGGAATGGACATGCATTGTCTGGGCTATTGATTAGACCTTCTGATATAATTTTATTTCAGGCTAATAACAAAGGCTTGCGCTGAGAGTTGAAATGAAGATTCTGGGAGCCATACACAACATAGTACCTGTTATAAATACTGGGTGTCGGCGCAAAAAGGTATTGCAGAAGGCTACATAGAGTCTCTCGTTAATCTATTACAGCCAAACTGGGAAGACCCTAAAAACAATCATCATTTGCAGCACACACAGTCATGATGGACACTTTTAATGAGTTCAAAGATCTGTTTTTGTCTGTTCTTCCAACTCTCTGTTCCTGTCCGTTGGCCTCTCTCTCTGTCTCTCTCTGTCTCTCTCTCTCTCTCTGTCGCTCTCTCTCTCTCTTTTTTTGTCTCTCTATCTCTCTCATGGTGGCTTCCCGTGTGTCTGGACCTGGCTCCCTGTACTCGAGGGAGTCTCTCAGCCTGTCATTTGAATAATACGCACATAAATAATAGATATATTTTAAAATGCAAATTCTAATAGGGACTTTGGGGGTGACTCAATCATCTCGCTTTTGCGGTTTGACCTTAACTCCTGCTTACAAATTACTGGGAGCTCACTGTTTCTCATTATCAGCTCTGTGGAGAACCATACTGCCCAGCACCCATTAGCCCAAACCGCTAGACACACTGTAAGAAAATGTTATTCCTTCATGTTTACATATATGGTGGTGTGGCTTCTGATGTGAGGTTTTTTAGAAAAGTGCCCTTAGCAAAAACTAAAAATCATGTAATGATCCACTACTAGTAAGATAACAACATCAATTGGCTGTGCTTTTTTGTGCATTATATAAAAGTTATCAATTGTTTGTTGTTTGATGACGGGACTGGAAGTAAACTAATGGAGTGGGCAGGGCACCTTAGAGTAAATGTAGGTGCTGTGTAATCTGATACATCTTTTTTTGTTGTTGATTTCATTGGTATATAAAATAATTGTGAAGAAGGTATAAAATCCCTTCGTGTTACCATATTTTTGGATCCTAATTGACAACTCTTTAGGGTTTGTTGTGGCACTGTAAACTAAACACTGCCGGGTGCTGTGGTGTTGATCTCTGCAGTGTACCTGCGCTGTCTGTCCTTCAGCAGATGTGAGGGTCTGAGTCAGCATTCCTCACCTCTAGTCATGTCAAGTCAAGTCATTTAAGGGCTGTCATTCAGACAGACAGAGAGAAACAGAGAGAGAGAGAGAGAGAGAGAGAGAGAGAGAGAGAGAGAGAGAGAGAGAGAGAGAGAGAGAGAGAGAGAGAGAGAGAAACAAACAGAAGCGGAGCTGGAGTTGCCATGGTTGGGCTTCGATGCGAGCGTCTTGAGAATTTAGTGTATGATGATTGCACCGCCGAGTTTCCCCTCTATCCTTCGATGACGACTCCGGCTCATTTGATCCATTACTCGTAGTATTACCAGGAGCTATAAATGTCAGCCAGGTTTATGAGTCATATTTTAGACGTGCTCAAAGAACAACAAACACCCTCCGGTCTCCGAGGGTTGCCCTGTTTACCAAGTTTGTCAGTTTTGTTCATGTTAGTAGCGCACAACCTGCTGTGTCTCCTAGAAGCCTGATTTGTCGTGACATTTCCGCTTCCCCACGTTGCTTACACTTTTCATTATTACATGTTCCAGTTGGTACGGAGCAGGGAGGGAACACGTTCAAGGTCAGATTGAAATCGCAGCCATTTCATCACGAGGCATTATGGAGTGTGCAAACGTTGGAGGGAAAGCAATAAATATTGTCAAACACCACCGAAGCACAATCATTATTCAAGGGGTTGTGGGTGTTATTATTAGAGTACGATTTATTGCAGACTTGCTTTTGTGTTGTTGTGTTTAAATGTGAACCTGTTCAGATCTACTGTAAAAGCATTTCGGTGTCGAATTAGATCTGCTTCAGTTTCAGCTCTCACACTGCGTGTGACTCCATTTTCAAAATCAACATAACAAAAAAAATATTTTTAAGAAAAGCTTATAACCTTTTCAGTGTGGCCTTTAACAAGGTGCGAGTCTGTAAATTAAATAGAAATGCATTGTCTGAATGAAGGGCACTGTCCTTGACAAGTCTGTTAGTTACTCCTGATCAAAGCATCAAGAGCCACATGCTGAAAGGGCTCATGCTAAATCTAATTATTACATACCTACGTACCAGGGAGTATATTTTTTATTCACAGAATGTGGCCCTCAACACCTGCCCTCAAATTATACTGTAGCTCCACACTAAGTTTGTAGAATTCTCTAGAACATTTTATTAATTTTAACACCTTATTTGAAAGGGGTCTTTATAATCATTCATAACGCCCATAAGGGTGAAAGTATCACGCAACATCAGATAAAAAGAAATGCTAAAAAGAAAAGTGTAATTCCGTTTTTACATTATACACAATCTCTCTGTCTCTCTCTCACACACATACACACACAATTAGGAACACATATAGACCTACACACTAGAGCTGCGTACGAGGTGTTATATTGTATTTAAATCCCCTTTAGCAGTGTGGTATGTTTAGAATATCTGATATAATTTCTTGTTTGGTAATGAGTTTTAAAAAGGTAATCTATGAATAACATGCTCAGACCTTTTTCATCTTCATCATTGTTAATACATTTGGATGCCTATGGTGGGTTCTTGTTTAAAAAGCAGACTTTTGTTTCGAAAATATTCCTCAAACGACATTAAAGTAATGTTAAAGTGATGTGTTGCGAAGGTTGCCATGAATGATTAAACTCACGTTAAACTCATGAATATGTCAAGGAGGGTTTCATAAAGGTCATGAATTCCTATGAAGACCCCGTTCAAGTGAAGCGCTACCCATGAACGTTCATCGACCAGAACATAATTTTAGTTACTTATGACCTTTGACAGCTATCTCAATGTACTGTATTTTTTTTATGAAGCATGGACAATAATTAGATCTTGTGCAAATAAAACTAAAATATATATAGAAACGTCTTATAATATCTTTGTCTGTGAAACATAATTATCATTATCCTCTCTGAAACTTTTGTCTAACAGTGACTTTGTGATTTTATTTTTTAGAACGACTGTCTCAGTGTTTGTTTTTGCATCATGAAATTGATGAGGTTGCCAACCATCTCTCTTTTTTCACAACAGTAACATTGACAGTAACCAAGAATTTGCATAAATGTTGTCAACATTTCCTTTTTCTTAAAGTGTTGCTGGGCATTTTCAGATTTTGTTTTGGAGTCAGATTCAGTTGCCCTTGAAAGATCTAGGTTGAGGTGCAGTTACCAGAATTTTTTTTGTCCTTTTAGCTTAAGGCACAGACTTCTGATTTAACTTGTTCAAAGGAATGGTATTAATATTTATTACATGATAACCCCCCCCCCCCCAAAAAAAAAGAAATTAGCCATTGTTTTTATTCAGATCATTTAGATGTGTATTATGTGAGGTAAAAATGTGACCAGAAATCTCTGGATATGTGACCTGCATATTTCCTGCTCAAATGAGACATGTTAAATGATGCGCCAGAAGGGAAATGAGTCTTTTCAAGCAGCACACACTGTTCCGATCATCACAGATAACCAAGCTGGAAGGCCAGGGACCTAATTTAAGGGCTGTTTACCGTACACCAGGCTTTCAGTAGGGTCACACTCTGCTACAGACATGGGCAAAAACACAAAGGAAAAGGAAAGCATCATCAAACTGGAGCATGAATGAACATTATGATCATTTATTTACTGAGGTTGCCATGATATGTCTAACAATAATTAATTGTCTACTTTACAACATCAGTTCAGTGGTATAGCAACATGTTGCTGCCTGTCCGTTTTCAGAACCTTAGGTACATCACAACACAAACATCAGATATACTAGATTATAATCTATACACAGTAAGGTTCACAGGCAGTGACTAAATAGGGAAAGATTTTAAAGATATCACCAGAGCAGAACCTTTGTGTGAATCACCGTCCATACAAACCTAGCTGCGTAATGAAACGGTTAACAAAAGAGTTTGTTGATTAATCAAAGCCTTAATCCTAGATAAGCATTGGAATGGGACGTGTCACTATACAGAGAGAAAGTGTTGTCATATTTCAGTGTTTGGACTTAGGGGGTCATCCGCCTCAAAGCTGCTGTAACGATGGATGTTTAAACGTAAGCTCTCGTTCTTTATGACCATGCTTACTCTTTCTCTGAGCTCTTACAGCCGCGGTCTCTGTCAAACCCTGTCAGAGGCCTTGTCAAGCAGAATGACAGTTAATATCTCTGTGCGGTTGAACTCTCTCATCCTTGACTAGCTTTGTGTTTCTGTAGAACTCAGACTTAGTCGTATTCTCCTGCCGCTAAAACATAATCTTACTCCGTGATCCTTGCGAGGACCTTTCCCGTCGTGATTGAGACATATGACCACCTCACAAGCGATGTCCTTGCGGTGTTGAGATTTTCTGGCGATTCAGAAGTAATTGTGAAGTGTTGATCAACAATCGACTGAGAATAAAAGGCTGTGCTTTAAACTGACCTACAGTTGGAGGACATGTTCACGTGTAGGACGTGGCTGCTGTGTACGAGATGGATTTGTTCTCCATTCGGGTGTGTATGGGGAACGGCTTCAGAAATATTTTACTTATTGTATATTTTATTTTAATTGTATTCCACTTAGTATTGCTAGTTTATGTATCCTTAGTATAGTTAGACCACATATTTAAATTTAAGATTCCTATATGTTTACTGTATGCACCTTCCTGCCAAAGCAAATTCCTTGTCTGTGCAAACTTTCATGGCAAATGAATCCCATTCTGATTCTGATTCTGATTCTGAAAGACGAGACGTGAGGCTCAAGCGTTCGTTCGTAGCAAAGAGCCTTCTCAGCCTCTCACCAGTCAAATCTGTTTAAAACAATATTAGCTGCAGGGGAATAAAAGCACTGTCCAATTATTGCATCCTCATAGCTGTATTATCAAGTCTTGCATACAAATGTAGCTGCGCGATTACATTATTTGGGGAGATATTGCCGCTATTAAAGTTTATTTGACAGTGATGGAGGTTTGTGTGAACTCTCTGAAATGTTGACTTTCAGCTTTCTAAATGCCCCATGCAGGACCCCTCCTAGCTCTGTCAGACTTATGGTGCAATTGACTCAGAAGAGACTGTCTAACAATAAGGAATAGGAACTCTTCTTTTCTTCCACACTCAAATATACGGCCTCATTTCATCAGCTTAACGACCTCATTTAAACAGGCCTAATGACTCTTGCTAATGTCCAGGCGTAGCCGTGAGATTGTGGCTATTCTCACAAGCAATGTCCTCTGCATGCCCATTGTATATCTCCATTATGAGGGCTCGTCTCCATGGAGAACACAACCTATTTATTGTGCTCCGGGAACACTGCAGATTTAT
Organism: Hypomesus transpacificus; assembly: GCF_021917145.1. Taxonomy (NCBI): domain Eukaryota; kingdom Metazoa; phylum Chordata; class Actinopteri; order Osmeriformes; family Osmeridae; genus Hypomesus; species Hypomesus transpacificus. Next base: position 7,222,839 of record NC_061065.1, on the reverse strand, counting down.
AAAAAAGGCACTGGCCTCTCATGTGGATGTCTCGCCTGGTCGGTTATGACATGGAGGGCACTTACAAGGAAGTGTTTTCTCTGTTTTGAGTTATTAGTATTCGCCTCCAAATACCAAAGGTATATTGATGTGTTCATATTTCTTCGGTTTTCTTTCGGACTCCTTTCTTGTGTATCGTTGTGTCCCAAATGTTAAAACTTAATCATCGTTGATCATTGTCATGTTTGTCTGCAGGTCTTCCACAAAACCAGTCATTATGGGTTCTTCTCACTGTCCCAATAGAATTATTCTTGACAGCAACAATGAGTGATGGAAAGGTCAGAAAAATGCAGCTGAAATCCATTTTGACTGTCTGCTCCCTCACAGCGTCCACAGTCTTGGAACGGGAGTTCCATGAGGTGTCCACAATCAGACCTAATAGTGTCATTAAACTGGCTCTCTCTGTCACATAATGACACCTTATATTGGCTCCATCGTGCCACCCCCACTCCCCGCTTTATTTAAGTCTGATGGTTTCCCTTAAAGATTACAGAGAGAAACCCCACCAGGCACCTTCGACCGGGATCAGTTGAAATAAGGGACAGTTGTCTGTGTCAACCCAAATCGATACGCAAACATGGACTTCCTGATGTCTGCGTTTGGGGCCTAGAAGCCGACTGCTACAGAGAGGGGTGTAAAGCCCATCCTCCCTAATATGTGACAAGAAATCAATGGCGTCTGATAGGAACTCAAACGTGACAGCTCAATAAGCTTTAGGAGGAGAATACCCTGTCCGCCACACCCCTCCCCTCGCTTCCACAGCGTCTTTCTACAAGAGACTTAGCAGACGTGCCAGCTTCCAGCTCACAGATTACACTGCTGTCAACACATCTACAGGGAGGGTAGGTGAGGAGGAACTTGGGCACACAACACAGCTCCTGTTCCTGAGAGTGCTGCTGCCTTCTCAGAAGGGGTTCTGGATGGGTATTTGAACATGCCTTGCAGCCCACACAAACTCTTAAATGTATGTGCTTTTCTGTTTTTCGCAGTATTCATGAATGTAGTGTAATGATATTCTATGAAGTGTTTCTGCACTTCATTGAATTATAAATAGTAGGACATGTCACTGCATGATCATTTATTGATGCCATGCTGCATCCTGTTACTGTACATGGATCTACGTGACACTATTTGTGTGTGTGTGTGTGTGTGTGTGTGTGCATGTGTGTGTGTGTGTGTGTGTGTATGTGTGTGTGAGTGAGTGCACACGTGGGATTAGTCCCTTGAATTTAATCAATTAAAGCTGTTTATTACTCTCTTATTCAAGTCAGGCGGCAACATTTTATCCCAGAGTGCTGTCTCTCCATTCAGTATACCTTTTAGACTGAAAGTTTATTTGATCTACAATGCAATTAAAATCTTACAGAAAATTGCACTTAGTGGCCTTGTATGCAAAGCATCATGAAGGATCATGAAGAATTTAGAGAAGTGTCACCAAAGAGAGAGTACCAAAAATAGTGGTCCAAAGTGATTGTGTCTGCCAATGTCTTGGACTATTTCTCACAGCCTTTTGAGACTGTGTTGATTGCTGGCATTGAGGCAAGGAAATAGGTAGCGGGAAGATCTGTGATTTTCAGCAGTTTGTAGATTAATGGGAAAACAAATGGATGCCCAGCAAGTCGGGTACACTTCTCTCTCTTTGGTTTTTCCTCTTTGATAGCACTGCAAGGCGTTTAGTCATTCCGTATAGCACCTCACCCCTGATATTTTGGAGCCTTGCAGTTTGTGCTCCACCTTGCACCGGGAGGGTGGGGCACCAACATGGCCGAAAACAAAGAAACAGGCAGCATGTTTGTACACATTGATTTTACCGTCTCCCAGCCACGCTCCAGGCTTTCTGAAGCCTCCTTTGGATTTCTCCTCCATTACCGTATAGAAGATATTGACCCTCTGCATGTTTTAGATGCTTTACTGTCAAGGGGTCTTTATCAATGGATTTTTTACTGTGTTCCTGTAGAGCTACAAGATTTTATTCGGCCGGGCTTATTTCTAAAAGTGGCTGTACTTGCTGTCATAGTATGGCTTGAAAGACGTGAGGGAAAAAAATCACTTACGAATGACCCTCACAATTTGAGACCCAACAGTGCATTGACAGAAGCATTGGTGTCGGCAAACTGGTTTTCTGTATACTGCAGAAAAAAAGAAGTCCCACATCATTTTAAAGTATTTTCTGTGGAGCTGTGTTTGTTCATTGAAAAATGTTGAACCGCACCAGCACGTTTTTACGGCAGTGGTATTGAAGTGGGGAGGAAAAAAATAAATAGATGGAGCAAAATCATAACACTCAAAAGAAAACATCTATATTTTACCTGTCGTTCGAGACTCTCCATCTAGGATGTGGACCTTGAAATGAGTTTTTCCATATGGATAAAACCAAATTAGCATTTAAAAAAAAAAAACAGTGTTGGGCCAGATAGCTAGCTGCACATTCCTGTCTGAATGAAAGAAACCCCCTTTTTAAACAATCCCCTCTTTTTGAGTAAAATATTTAAAAATATTTAAATCTTCACCAACCCTCTTTTGTTGTTCACCTACAGTACAGCAGAGTACCAAGGACTCTCCCTTAGTTTATCCTCTTTGGCAAGGCAGTAATGATCCCAGCGTGTCTCTCTCGTGTAGCCTCCCTCTCGCCGCGTGTCGGCTAGACTCTCCCACTGCCGGCAACACCTTGGAGCTGTACCACAGGGTGCCCAGCCATCGCATCGCTTAGCCACTGACCACTTCATCTTCTGGGATAAAAATCCGTCTTTCAGCCCCCTCACACACCCGAGGGAGCTGGAACCCATTCAGCCAGACCCAACAAAGACTGACTGGAAAATGGCCTCCGAAGAAGAAAAAAAAAAATGTTTTAAGAGGATATGTAGGTTTGGCTTAAGTTTTTTTTTGTTGGGGGGGGGGGCTGATATATTCACAGGCTGTCTGGTAAAGCAACACAGAATCTCTAACGAAGGACATGTCAGGGTTGTGTGTCAGGGTTCATTCCTGCAAATCCATCCGCGTATGTCTCAGATTTTCAAACAACACTTCTATTAATGAGGTCTGCTGTCAGTGGTCAGACAGTCTGCAGTTTGGCATATCAAAAAAGAGATATGGAAGACATTTGTCTGTGCCCTACCTCGACTGGAACACACTCTCTGTAGCTGCTGTGCTGTGTTCAATGAATGTCTGAGAGATTATGAGCTGAAAAGTAACTGAAGGAAGGCTGCAGCACATGCTGTAAGATACGAATGACTAGATGTGGACGATATTTTAACTTTTCTCACTATAATCAGGGTTAAAATTACGGAGGGGCTTTTGGGGGTTTGCCCCCCCTAATTAAGACTTGGACCCCCCCAAAAGAGGCAAAAACAACAGGTTGAGGGGGTCGATAAATGTATATATCGTTCTTACCTGTAATCGTAAATATTACTTTACGCCCTGGAGAAGAAGTTGACCCTCCCCCACCCCGATTGTCATTGTATAATTCTCACTCTGACTATAATGTATCCGGTATTGACTTACTGTACAGATAAATAAAGTAGGTTCTGTTAGTCTGAATAAATCGTGCCTCTGATGTCCATTACTTTTCCCGTCCTCAACACAGCGAGAGCAGAATGTCAGTCTGGACTGGTATGTTTTCATTGTGACCGCAGGTCTTTTATAAGCGATTTGGCTGGAAATATGACATCATCAGACAGTATTTCCGAGCAGGCGGATTCTTGTTGTTTACGGCTGTTGTCGAGGGTGCCTCTAGCCTTGTGTGACTGCTTATTCTCAGAGACTGCCTCTCTCTGTCTGCCCTGCTTCCCCCCTCGTTTGCCACCACCAGATCCAGCCGAAGCTACACTTCATTTCCAAGGGGCTCGTTTTTCTTGGCGGATTTCTTCTGTCTTGTCTCGTAACCCCATGCTTATTTTAAAAACTAGATTCGTAATCTACGACTCGAGTCACGACTTCCCCCCCCAAAAAATAATTTGCTTGATTGAACTTGCCTTTGTAGTTTCCATAATTAATATTCAGCACAGTGAGAGGAGGAGGGCCTGTGCATTGTCAATAGCAGCTGTGTTGGCCGTATTGAAAAGAGGTGGGAGTGTTTGAAATGGCTTTTAAATTGAACAAAATTGAACTTCCCTGTCAATCCCTGGAAAACTCTTGCCCACACAAACAAACACATCTCCACCCATTGTTCTTAACATCATAGATGTGTTGTTTTTTATGTAGATTGTTGCAGCAATGAGAGTACTCATTTATCATAACACTTCTCGGCTCTTCCTTTATGACACTTCTACCTCTTCTGGAAGAGCCGTCCTCGATGTCAGCTGTACTGATCACTCTTGTCCATAACAGAAACACTGAATTGGGCCTTTCCCTTCATTATCAGGCAGTTACAAAATAATCCCCCTTTTTACTCTCTCACTTGGGACTGCAGAACCCATATTAATTCCAAGTTAGACTTGAAAAGAGAAATGCCACTGTTGGATAACCAGAGGGTTTGTCCCTCGCAGACTGCTGTGTGTATTGTACCATCTCTTTGTGTTTGTACACATGGCTAGACTTCCTCGCTCAGCTTTGCTCAAGCAGAACCATAAAGTCGCCTCTCGGTCCCCATGGCTACAATTGTGACAGGCGGCGGACATTTTGTTCCCAATACTCTGGCCAAACATCAGCCGAGGTCAGGGCCTTGTGATGTCCCGAGCCTCTCTCTGCCCGCTGTGAGGGTATGCCGCGGACCCAGTGGCCCACATGATGTCCTCTGGGAGGCGGTCTTATGACACGTAGAGGTCTCATCAGACCCTCCGTCCAATCACCGGCCCCTCTCCCCAGAGCCCCGGCTGCAGCTGCCTCCTTCAGCCAAAGCTGCGGGCTACTGCACAACCACAGAGCAGCCCAAACCTAAACAGTAGCGTCTCTACGGTAGCACGAGCTACAGGCTCCAAACAAGGAGAGTAGCCAAAAACAACCCCAGTGCTCTTCAAGGAGTGGACAGGAGGAATGTTGGAGTGGGCGGTGGACGTGCTCCTGAACCACCGGGCACTCATGGGATATTAGGCCGGGTTTCCAGGCCTCGGCTTCTTACTGAAGCCTGTCGACCGCGCCGGCCTGACCGCGCTCCTGTTTTCCGGAACGTGTGTGCTGATGCGGAGGGCACCGAGCTGTCCAAATGTCTTAGCAAGAATTTCAATGGAAGTGAAGTCCGTTCCCCTTCAGTCGTTTGCCCGGGGGGGGGAAATTAAGCGTCTCTACGTTGACTCTCTCTGTAGCGAGGGTGAAAGATCTCCTCCAGGCTTTGGTTAGCTGTGTTTGTATATATACAGTGTATATATAATATATATGATATATGAAATGTATAGTATATATAATTTGTCTGTCAAGGCGGCTCCCTGTTGGTGGTCAGTGTTAAGCGAGGGTACAGGGGGAAGGTAGGTTGTGCTATGAAAAGACCAGGTTATCAATTTCAGTTCCTTTACTTCGCTTGGCAGCCCTCTAACAATGCCATGCATTAGAATAAAGGGCCGGAGTTTGAATGAGGTTCATTATGAATTCATCCTTCTAAATCCCAGTGGCTGTGATGCAGGTTGTATGCAGGTTGCAGCCTAATCCAGCATTGTAACATAATGAACAACTCCCTCAACAGGATTTCATAAACATACATTGTTGTCTTCTTATACAAGTATGATAGTGTTTAAAGAAGTACAATATCTTCATCAGTATCTTCTGGATGACAAGTTATTTTCTGGTAAGGGCAATGCGGTACGATAAAACTAAAAATAAACTCGGTGGTAGGAGCTGCTGAACTTGATCAAGTTAAAACAGATATTGTAGATTCCCTCGGCACTGTGCATTTGCTCCCGTGCCGACAAGGAAAACAATATCTCTGTTTCTATTCTCTCAGTCCAGCAGCCTGCTGTCAAATCCAATACTCTGCCTGTCCACAGCAAAGCGCAGTTCGCCATGTTAACCACCACTGCATCTTAAAATGGCTCCCAAAATGGCGAAATTGTCTCTATGTTTACGAGGGGAGATGCTCTGCTTAGCCACAGTCTTGCAGATTATCTACAGCTTCCCCATGCGCTCGCTCCACCATTCAGGACCATGAAGACGTCAGCCCAGAACAAATGCACCTCACATTTAGGTGTCACGGGGTATTCACACAGAGGAAGCAGCTGTGTAGGTGAATGGCGAGCAGAACTAGACTCTTCGCAGGTTGTTCTTTTGCGTTTGCCGTGGGTCATCATTCCACGGTGGGTCCAGGCTTCAGTCAGAAGACCCTTTAAAAAGGTTTGGGCTTTTTCTTTCCTAGAAGAGCTGAAAATGACATGTCAGAGGAGATGATACGAGCATGTATGATGGATGGGTCTCTCTCTCTCTCTGCCCATCATCCCCCTCCCTCCCTCCCCGTCACCCTCTCCTTTTCAGACACAAAGCGTTACCTCCATCACTCTCCGCATTTCTGCTACATTCTCTCCATCTCCCCCAGACGGTGCCTGGCCGAAGGGAAGAAAAACCCTTTTCTGCTGGAGTTAAATTGCATTTCCTCGCCTGCACATACAGTACTGTTCCCCGTGATTTGTTTATGGTGTGGAATCATAATGTGATATCACTTTGCGGGTGCGAAAAATAAATCAATAAACTGCTACAGCTACAGCAGGCGTTGTTGATATTTAGATTACGATTCAATTTGCCTACACGGATCTCCTGAGAGATGGGGTCCGATCTTGTAGGTGTATTGTCGCATCATAGCTCGGGTGCATTTAAATCTAACAATAACGGCCACCACAAATGGTACCATAAGGAACCCAGCGAGTGTGCGTAGTGTGTCTGTTTGGCCATTCATTAATTGATAAAGCTGTCTGAATCAAAACAACAAGGCTTCAACACCCTAGCTCGATTACCATGGCAGCCAAGCAATATTACAGAGCGATGGGCATGCCACCAGCCTGCGGCCAGTTATTTCCTCCTTGTCCATAAAGAGGCGTGTCACCAGTGGAACACGCAACCTTAAAAGGCAGAACGTAATAAACCGGTGTAGCGCAAGGCAGCTCGCTTCACGGTGCTATCTCATTGTGTCTGGCAGTTCCGCTAATGACATTTCATGAGATTAGCTTTTCACAATAGTATTGTTGCTGACCTGTGTGTGTGTGTAGGTGTATTTGTGGTGTGTGTGTGTTTGCATTCTCCCTCTGTTTCAGTCTCTTTCTCTCTCACACACACACCTCCTTCCACAATGAGTCAGTCCCTCACTCTCTTGCTTTCCTACTAATTTCCCTTAAACCTGTTATTAAATCTCACAGCAGTTTGTTGATTTGATCAGTGTGTGCTGTGAAGTTTTGGGCACCATGGGGACTGCAGTCTTATAGACATGCCCGTCTCTCTCTCTCTCTCTCTCTCTCTCGCTCTCTCTCTCTCTCTCTCTCTCTCTCTCTCTCTCTCTCTCTCTCTCTCTCACTGTGTGTCTCTCTCTCACTGAGTTGAGTAATAAACTGATTTCTCAGGAGATCCTAGAACCCATCTCACGACTGGACAGCCATTTCTTAATACCTCAATCTTACATGCTTTCCCCTCGTTCCAACATTGTGTGTGTGTGTGGAGGTCATGCTGGATGTGTGGATGTTCTTGTGTGTCCCTGGGTTCACCTTTCATTGGTTTTATTCAAGGAATGAGGTCTTGTATAAGTCTGGTGTGGGTTCAGCAAAAGTACCTCAGCAAACACAAAGTCTTGTTTGTTTGGACAGTGAGAGAAGGCCAGGTCTGGTTCCAAACAATCAATGTCCACAGCCTCTATTGAGGGGCAGGCTATTCCCATGGCAAGCAAAGGCATTGGTCTTTGGTCTTGCGAAAACATACAGAAGTATGGATTTTGTATTATTTATTTTGTTTATGATGGAAATAATGAACTCATTCATGTTTGTGATGATTCAGTCATGTTAGTTTGTGTGTGGGTGTGCGTGTGTGTGTAAGAACCCCTGTTACTAACAGTCTGGCAGAAGCTCCATGACACAGCTCAGAGGCAGTTGGGTAACCATAGCGACAGTTATTTGAGTTTTGTAAGCCACAGTAATGTGCAATTATTTTGTGGACAGTTTGCACTGTACTTACAGTTAGTTAAACTCTATTTATTCATGTGTGTGTCTGTGTGCATGTGTAGTGTGTCTGTGTGTGTGTGTTTGTGGGGAGTAGCTCTATTATCTAAATATAGTCATTAAAGAAGATTTACTATATGTACTATGAGTGTGTTGTACTATGATTTGATACATCAGGAATCCAATAGAGAGCTGTATGTTGTTCTGTATGTAGTTCGCACTGGGCTGCAGGCTGTGGTATACCTTTATTCTGAAGCAGACTGCCCCAGTAGATTTGTAATGAAGCTTCAACAGAATGCTTGTGTTTCTGTAGATGCAGTAGATGGATGCTTGGAGTTGTTTGACAAGACGTGACCTAATGTTCAGTGCGTGTGCACGAGTGTGTGTTGGGATGTCACCCGGCAAAGCTGTCATTTTTAAGAGTCGCAAGATAACAAGTATGGCGTGTGTTTGTGTGGGTGTTTGCATGTGCAGATGCTTCAGTTTGAGGTTGTGTGTGTGTGTTCCAAAAGTGTCTTGGAGTGTGTGTGTGTGTGTGTGTGTGTGAGGGTTTTCTCACTGTGCACCTGTACTCCAGAACCTTCCTCCTACGGAACAAAGCTGTTGGTTTGGTCAAAATCCCCAGCCAGTCACAAAATAAAAAATTCTCATCTTGGCACCACCCAAAAAAATATTTTTCAGTCTTTTCTTCCCCCTGTTCCCTTTTCAACGTCTTTTTTCTTTGTCTCCAGTTTGGTTTTTGTGGAGTCAGAGGCAGTTGGGTAACCATAGCGACAATCCAGAATCCATCTGCCGGACAGTGGTAATGGGAGGCCGGGGAGAAAGGAACAGGCACACGCGTGACTCCAGCAAATCTTATGCTGCTCACCTGCCTGCGGATACTCTGCCATCTTAATAATCATACTATAGGGGCTGTGTGTGAGAGTTTGTGTGTGTTTGACATTTCAGAGCTGATAGTTTTCAATTATAATAATTTTCATTGACATTGTGATGATGACAGATAGCGGAGTGTGCCTGTGCTGTCAAACAATGTCCTACGGATTCACTCTTAGGAGATAATGAGAAGGGAAACGATTCTTTTGGGCGTATGTTTTAGAGATTATTTAGACGATTTAGAGAGCAGGAGTCTTATTGAGGATCCCACTGCAGAGGAAAGCCAGAACGTGGATAATGGAAGAGGGAGGAACAGCGTGGAAGACACTAAGCTCTCATTACAGTGATAACTACTGCAGATCATAGACAGAAAAACAACTCTCCTCAGAGAAACGGACCCCTCTTTTACCTCGGAGCGTTGTTAGCTCCTAGGTATTAAGAGCTGATGTTTTCCCATCAGTCTCAGCTATCTCTCTCTCCTCCTGTCTGAGCTGGATCGTATTCAGTAGTGTACTGCAACAGCAGCTGGACATACTGTACTGCAACAGCAGCTGGACATACTGTACTGCAACAGACTCCCGCCTGGCAGTTTGAGCTGCCCCTCGATGCACACTTTTAGTCAGAATGACTAGTGTTGCTATAAGATATTTTCTTATCTACTTTTGCCTAGTGTAGTAAGACTGTCAAATACCTGTGCATTCGCCAAGCATGTGGCACTTAAATTAACTTCAAGTTGTCTGATATTCCCTGTACTTACATATCTGTACTATCAGTAATAATGTTTCAGCAGTGGCACAGCGTCACATCTTGTAGAAAGCTGTGATGAAGCCACATTTCAGGAGGACGGGAATTTCTCAGAGATGGGAACCATCATGTATGTAAAGCTACACATTAATTCAAAACAGCACTGGTTTGATTGTGCATTCAGCGAGCCAGACAATCATTGAGTTGGAGTTTGGTTATAAGGGAGGACGGTACATGGCCCGTCGATGCGTCTGAGAGAAATTCATGATGGGCAGTTTGATGAAGTGGAGGTCAGGGTGGGTAATGGAATGAAGGGAGGGTTGAGAGTAGGTGCAGACAGGTCTGGTGACTAGGTCTTTTCTATTAACTCAGAAGGCTGGCCGCGATGCGACGTGGACCCACCCTGCCCGACCACTCCGTACCCTGGGTCTTAAACCCTGCCTCCCTACTTGAGATACGAAGGAGCAAATATTGCTGTGGGGTCCAATGGTGATTGACCCTTGTGTTTTCATCAGGCTGGGGAGCCCTGATAACATTCCTCACTCCGCCATCGGCAGAACATATTGGACGTCCTGCACTGACCTGTGCTGTGGGAGCCAGCTAGCTCAAAGTTGTATTTGTTGCAGATGGGTTTAATCCCAACTCTCACATTGATATCACTTCGGTTTTCTAAAGGCCATTTTTCTCTGTCCCTCATCTCTGCCTGGAAAACAGTTTTTTCAGTTTGAAGGTAAATTGTTTGAAATCAATATCAATGCTTCGGTAACACTTTCTTTCGATGGTCCATCTGTTGACACCCTATAGGTTATTATCAGTAACTACTGAAGCTTTGAAAGTCAGCAGACACTTTCAGTAAAATCTGTAGATCAACACTTGAAATGCACCTGATATCCTGCAGACAGTTAGTTGAATGCATAACTACATATGTGTTGAAACTGTTTTGTTGAATGTAAACAGATACATTGTTGACATGCTACTGAGTAGTTACTGATAACCTTTAGCGTGTCAACAGACGGACCATCGAAATAAAGTGTTAACCATGCTTCTGTTGTGTCAGGCTTTAGGTCTAAGGTTTTCCTTCACTTTATAAACATTTATTCTGAGAAATCCACCCATGCAGGGCAAAGGTTGCACCACACCACGCAGGGAAGCCAGCACTTTACACCTAATTAGAACGTTGAACATTATATTTGAATAATAACATACCATATGCTCAATCTATATGATCAAGTGCTCTTGTGAATGTAGTCAGTTATTCTGGGCCTTTTGTGAGATTGCAATCAGCATCCTCACCAATTACTGCAATCAGAGTTCTCTCTGCCTTGTGTGTGAGACTGCCTTCTCTCAGGCCTGGTCACAGTAGGTCCATGAACACTTCAGCCGTCAGCTCACCACGCTCCCGTCTACCATGTTGCGTACACGTGTTCACGAGTCTTTCTGTTTCTGGACTCACTGCGAATTGTTCTGCTTGCCAATATTTTAAATCTTAGTTTTGGAAATATAATATTTACTATCTTGTTTCCAAATTATTTACTAGTTTCTATCTTTTAATTTGTGGTATATTCTCAAGCCTACTTATTTTTAGACTGGAACCAACTTATTTTAAGATATATTGTCGGGTAAAATTATCTGTCGATGCAGAAAGATAATTTCACTAGTATTAAGTCATTTTCTCTTCAGATTTAGTCTTAATTTCTTGTATTTTAGCAGACCTTTTTTGCAGTGTGGATATTCTCCTTTTCACCTCAGTTCAGCTTTAGCAGATGCTTTGGGAGACGGGGCAGTAGATGAAAGCTTGGCGGATGTGTTTGCCTAATGTGTTGTTGTTGTTGTGTGCTGCAGGTGTCGGGGCTGTCTCCTGGAGAGAGCCAGGCTCCAGGTCTGCTGCTGGCCCCGGGGGTGCGGTGGGGCCAGACGCCCATCAACCAGCTCACACCCTGGGAGACAGACGAGCCCCCCAACAAGCAGCACCGGGACAGCGAGCCCACCGGTACTAGTGCATACACACACACACACAACATGCACACACACACACAACATGCACACACACACGCACACAACATGCACACACACACACACACACAACATGCACACACACACGCACACAACATGCACACACACACACACACACAACATGCACACACACACGCACACAACATGCACACACACACACACACAACATGTACACAACATGCACATGTACACAACATGCACACACATACACACAACATGCACACACACACACACACAACATGTACACAACATGCACATGTACACAACATGCACACACATACACACAACATGCACACAACATGCACACACACACAACATGCACACAGACACATTAATTTGTACAGTATGTTTGTGTGTACACATTCTTATGTGTTATCATATTTAGCACACTGTAGACACAGTAGTTATTTCGTCGTGAAGAGGTAGATCAAATCAAGCTAGCAGCAGCCCGTATTAGCATATCAGGTTTTACACAACTCTCAAAGTTCTCTAATGGATCTTGACACAGTCTAATTTCAGTGTCACCGATATTAAAGCTATCCAAGCCACTTTAAAGAGCTGTCAGAAGTGAAGAGGCCTACTGTGGCACCTAGACTGACAGTAATGGGTTAAGCAAGTGCTGGAAGTTTTGCTCCCATTCTAATGAACTCACCCAGAATGGCTCTGCCCTAGAGCAGTCAATTTGCCTCTGTTGCTCCTCTGGCCTCTTGCCTCCTGCTCATTGCAAATGGGTCTAATTTTAAAATAATATAGAGAGTGTTCGTGCTCTCGTGTACCTTTTCGCCTCACATCACTGTCGTAGCAAACGCCGTCTAGAATGCAGTGTATACACAGCAAAATGTTCCCTGCAACTGTTATTCATTCTCACTTCATTCATTCTCTTCAGCTAACACAATGTCAATGCACTACTGTATAGCTGTGCTTTAGTATCTAATTATGTGCTAACTGTAATTCACAGTCTCAATAATTATTTAATTGGAGTAGTTGGTTGATAATTAAGTCGTCAGTGCAAAGACAGTGATAACTCACTGAAAATAATACTCTGATCTAATAATAATAGCAGAAATCTACTTTGGTTTGATTGTGATCTGACACTGCAGTAATCTCGGTGGTCAGTGTGGGCCGTGCCACCCGTCGTGCCCCCCCCCCCCCCCCCGCGCGCGCCCCTCCGGAGCCCCGCTGGGGGGTTAAAGAGCAAGCTGAAAGGCCCCCATGACGGAGCTGCCATGCTGACAGTGTGTCTAACTCGGCTGGCTAAGAGAGGAAGGAGAGTGAGATGTCACCCAGCCGGCAGCTTTGGTGCATATGACACTCAAATCCAAGCATAGTGTTGCATATTGATGCGTGTGAGTGTGCGAGCCATACCAAAACTGTGACTAGCATTGGCAATGAAACCCCACTCTGCTTCACACTTCACTGAACTGAGTTGCGAAAAAGTTCTCCCGCCAAGTGTGCCAGAATTAATCAATAGTGTCTATGGAAAGTTTACAGTGGCTGGCTGTTTAACAAGGTTTCTGTTGGAAAAAAAAGTAAACTTCCTTTCACTTGTACAAAGACAAAGTCACATTTCTGAAGCTTTGACGTGAGATTAACTTTTATTTGCAATTAAATTTATATTCATCAAAATGAGAGCCAGATACGTTGACAATTAGGGGTTGATTGAGTAATTCTTGGAATTGCAATAGGCGTTTTTAAAAGGACGAAGGAGCACTTATGAAACAACCAATATTTCATCCTCACACATTTTAATTAAGGGGTACAAGAGAGCAATCAAGACTGGGATCCATTTAATGTTAATGCAATTACTTTTCCCTTCTTAAACCTTTCATTAGCTTTACTGCCAGGGCCTACAAATATGAGTGTATGTTGGGCCCATGCTAATGAGCTCTGTCTTGTACTTCATTATATATCTTTTTTTGTCAAAAGACTGATTGTCGTTCAGAAACGTACAGGAGCCCTTTAATACAAATGACAGAGAAGAGGAGGAGAGATATGTATCAAATTGAAATCAGCGCCACCAAAAGAGGTCTGCTTGTTAAAACCTCGCTAATCACAATCAAGCTACAACATTTAGGAATTAACACGATACCCTAGTTCCTCTCAAGTGATTTAAATCCTGTACGGGATGGAGTTGAAAACAAGGAAATGAAGTGCGAGGCTGGAGATGATTAGCCCAAGGACTGATGTGAATTATGCACTGAAGTGGCCTCTGCTCTCCAGCTAACGCAAGGAGATATTCCCAGAAGCCCCTCTGTGTCTTTCTATAGTCAGACGGGGGAGTCGGCACGGCCAGTGTCATGAATAATGTGGTTTTAATCTTCTTTCTTTTCTTTTGCATGGTATGATTTAGCCTTTCACCCCTCTCTGGAGTGGCAAGCTATTTTTATTGCTGAAGGAGAGAGAGAGACAGAAAGAGAGAGAGAGAGACAGAGAGAGAGAGAGGGGGGGAGGGAGAGAGAGGGGGAGAGAGAGAGAGGGGGAGAGAGGGGGAGAGAGAGAGAGAGAGAGAGAGAGAGAGAGAGAGAGAGAGAGAGAGAGAGAGAGAGAGAGAGAGAGAGAGAGGCGTCGTCCAATATGGCTGCATATTTATGAGATTAATCAGATGGGTCCGAGTCTCTCCTCCCAGTACTGATCCTCACAGCCATGGCTTCTTGCCTCTGGGTACGCCTGTGATTGCCTCTCTCACTCAGAGTAAACACATGCACTTATACATGATAAATAGCACTCAGCCTTGCTTGTTGTCTATCCGGCATGTTTCCTTAGGAATCAATGTACACTCACATCCCTTTAGCAAAGTCCTTACCTTTATCTGATCTTTAAATTCGTATGATCGTAACAGTTTGGTCAGGATTGGGTTTGTCACATCCAGCCTCCTTTATTGGCAGTGAGTGATGAGAGGAAGTCAGATGGACATAAAGTGAAGCAGCACTGACACCTCTGGGGGGGGGGGAACAACTTCCTGTCTTCCTTCTTGTCTATAACTGCATGTTTCATATATGAAACGGGAGATGTGGAAAGAAGTGATGAGGACCTATAAGGGACCATGCTTTGGAAATCCCTTTCAATGCAAAATATATTGAATTTGGAATTTAAATAAATTCTATGAATAATACATTTTCCTATTTAGGCTGAACGTCCACCTAGTCTTATATTATTAAACTTTTGTCGTGGTCTTCTTTTATGGCTAGACTGAACTCCACCGCCTTAAAAGTACAATGTTATAGTGACACACTAGGAGATTGGTTATTGGCAGACAGGCAGTGACTGGGTTTTCAGCTTTTCATTTCTTGAAACATTCTTTTCTCACTACTTAAGAGTTTTATCTCATACTTCCTTGGTTTCTCTCTCATTGTCCCCCTCCTTCCTTCTGTCCCATTCTCTCTCTCTCTTATTTCTCCCTCCCTCCCTCCCTCCCTCCCTCTCTCTCTCTCTCTCTCTCTCTCTCTCTCTCTCCCTCCCTCCCTCCCTCCCTCCCTCTCTCTCTCTCTCTCTCTCTTATTTCTCCCTCCCTCCCTCCCTCCCTCTCTCTCTCTCTCTCTCTCTCTCTCTCTCTCTCTCTCTCTCTCTCACTCTCCTTCCCTCCCTCCCTCCTCTCCCTCCCTCTCTCTCTCTCTCTCTCTCTCTCTCTCTCTCTCTCTCTCCCCCCCTCTCCAGGTCCTCCATGGGTTCCTCCAGTAGCAGCAGTGAGCCAGCCTAGCCTGCTCCCCCACTCCTACGCCCTCGCCCAGCCCCCCTCCTTCAGTCACAGTGTAACAGTCCAGTCCCCCATCATAGGGGTGACCCCTTCCATCCAGACCCCCATGCCCCCCCACCACCCCCTGATGACAGCTCACTTCCAGCTACCCCCTCACTCCTCCCAGCAACCCCCCTCCATGGTGCTTAGTATGCCCAACCAGCCTCCCTACCCCTCAGCCCAGCACCCCGTCGCCCCCTCGCCCCTCACAGCCGCCAGCCAGGTGGTCCACCCAAACCCCCACAGCGTGATGGGCAACGGCCACCTAACCCCCCACCCCAATCTGCCCCTCATCCAGCCCCCCGCACTGCCCATGACCAATGGTCAGTCGGCACCTCAGACCCAGCCCACAGCATCGGCCAATCAGGACGGTCCTAATGGGCTGCAGATGCTGCGAACGGTTGGAATGGGGAAGTACGAGTTCACGGACCCCGGACATCCCAAAGGTAAGAGAGCTTCAGCCAAGGTAGCCTGCCCGCAACAAAGCATCTGTGTCCATAATGTTCAACGGAGCCTATTTCTTCTCAGTCCATATCCTAAATAACAACAGGTATTTTAACCCATTAAAGCCATTAGACATCATAGTAACATGCAGTGCCCTGTCCCCCTTGGAATATCAAATTCACTTCAAAATGACTTACCTAATCCCCGAGCCTTCAGTTAACTGGCCAAGGCAGTGCCCTGTCTGTGACCCCAGTGAGAGCGAGTCAGCCAGGCCCTGTCCTGCCTTGTGGCCCAGCACCCTGGGACACCAGCAGTGGTAAACACGCCCACCAACACACCTAGAAGGAGGCTGTTAAAACACAACCTGGAAACTCTGCCAGCTCTCTTCAAAGCACCTCCAAGGTCGAGGGTCCCTCTTGTTCCCTCACGCCAGCAGTCACTTTAAGCTTCCCTCTAAGACTCTTGTTGTTTTGTCAAGCTAGCGAGTAACACGGATCTAGCCTGAGTCTATAAGCTGTAAATTGCTGTTTGGTAACCTTGGAGTTTGTGATGCTGCCCGAAACAGATGTTCACTATTCCCTGACCAATTTTCACATTTAATGAAGCTTCTAATTCAGGTTTAGATTGGCTTTTTTTTCCAACTCATTAGATTTTTTTTATCAGATCAATAAAACGTGTGTAAATGAGTTTCCAGATTGATGTAAAAAGCAATTGTGGTAGAATCTACCTGAGCCAAATTTAAATCAGACAGCAGATGAAATTGGAAGTGTAGACAATTAGAAGAACGTGCAGTGAGATTCAGTATTTACCCAGACTGTCACAAGATTCTAGTGTTTGTTGTTTGTCCTGTAGACTTGTTTCAAACTCTATAGACCAAGTATAGTCAGCGCTGGTCACTCAGAAACTAAGACGTCCTGTTTTTGGAGTAAATATTCTGCTTTGTGGGGCACAGGACTCTGCATGGAACCAGTTGACAGAATGATGTACAGCACCAGCCTTTCCTTATAATGAAAATATACACCATCATGAATTCATAGACATAAAATGTCTTTGTAGCAGTGCAGACTGCAATCTGTCATAGCTTTCCAGGCAGGTCAACAATGGAAGCTAGTACAAAATACAGTCAAATTAACTGTTTAACTGAAGTTAACTAAACAAGCTTTGTGTTCTGGAAAATGTTGTTGTTTTTACAAACCCGTAGCACCAATCTTTTCTACAGGATCTGATTGAAGAGATTTCTTTAAGCTCTACTTTAAACTGCACTCTGAGTGATCCCTGCTGTATGGTGGCGTAGGGGACTTTGTGGACGTTGCTTTTGGGTGTTTGTCTGCTACCTCAGTGTTGGGAAGTCACAGGGATAATGGAGAGAGCTTTGACCTCTTGAGTAACAGTGAATTAGCGACGTTTGCGTTTGTCTGAACGACCTGCCGTCCCTCCTCTCACAGTGGAGTAGACAGAGTCACCCTGATGAGCACTTAACCTTTCAGTCTTAATGGCAGGCAGACCACACACCTCCTACAAGCCCCCTTATTTCTCTCTCTTTCTCTCTCCATCTCTCTCTTTCTCTCTCTCTCTCTCTCTCTCTCTCTCTCTCTCTCTCTCTCCATCTCTTTCTCTCTGCATCTCTCTCTCTCCCTCTGCATCTCTTTCTTTCTCTCTCTCCCTCTCTGTCTCCTACCTATTTGTTTATCTTCCTGTGGCTCTTCCACTCGTTTAACAGGGATTGGTTAGTCTTTCAAAAACACCCCTGGACATGTTGGCTTCAGATAGTGCTACCTGTCGGTCCTGACTGGCAGTTGACCCAGGGTTCTAGAGCCTGAGAGGATATACTGAGTCTGAGGTGATCTTGCTCCACTGCTCCTGGGCCTGGAATCAGCCCTCTAATTGTTGAGGCTTGGGCTGGAGGCTCGGCTAATCAGATCCCAGGTCTGTGGGAACGGCCTTCTAAAAGCTGGACGATGATAAGGGGTTCTGGAAGGCACAGGGTGTCTTTGTGAGCCAAGACACACACACACACACAAACACACTTGCCATCAGCTTTGACTGACACAGGGTGTCCTTCCTTTGGTTGGTTCATGACATGAGGCCTTGGTGCAATGGCTGGGAAATCAAAATGAAGGATGAACTAAGTAATGTTTTATCTTAGTTGTGTCTTCCTTCAACCACAGCAAACCAGATAACCCCTAAATCATCCCCTCCCTTCCTGCAACCAGCAAATACTCAGGTTTTATTGCAAACTTGGCTTTAACTTAACCTCAGCAGATTGACTGTTTGCATTTGTCATCCAACCACACCAAGAAAGCTTTAAAATGTAAAGATGGTAAAAGGAAAAAGGTCTGGCTTATGGTAGAGCTAATTGGGCCTGTGGAAATGTGAGTGTTTACAGGCTTTGTGTGTGTGTGTGTGTGTGTGTGTGTGTGTGCGGGGTGGGGGTTGGTTGGATCCTAAAACAGTGCAGCTTTACATTGTCTCCCCCTGGCCAGAGTCCTCCTGCTAGCTTGCTTGCTGTTCTCCAGGCTCTGATCCTACTGCTTGGGATCCACTGGGTCTCTCTCCTCCACAGCACAGCTCTCCTGGAGATGTGTCTGTTTTGAGGATGAATACAAATCACCCCTTGTCCCCCTGATTGTCAGTCTGCCTTCCCAGCCTTGCGTATGTCTCTCCCAGAGATGGTAGAGGCTGGCCAGGGTGGCGTACCAGGTAATCTGATGGCATTTGCACCAGAAAGAGAACGAGCCATCATACGCGCGCATGCCACACTGCACTACATATAACAGTGAATGGTGAATTTAACAAACGGGGAAATAGACAGGCTTTGGAGAGTGGTTGTCGGATCAGTCAGTCAGACTCTATTGACCTAGACATTAAAATGGATGGCTAGGCACGTTGATGATGTGGAAGCTGCCTGCGATGCTGTGGCAGCTCAGCAGGGTCTTCTCTCTGATTGATGGCATCGTATTATTCAAGCACAAGTTCACTAGTAAAATGTACAATCAATGCCAGGTTCACAACACTAATTTTTTCACATTGTGCAAATTTCAAAAACCGGCTACCGTTCTGTCTCTTGACAAAAGTTAATCTTTAATCATGTTTTTCACCTCATCTTCCTGATGGTATTAAAATGTGTATGATTTATTGTAATAGGGGAGCCTCAGGATATTTTTTGTATCAAGTGTAGAAATCCCTTTACTCCAGCAATGCTGATGTACAGACACCTGGAAGCGGAGGGTTCACTCTGGTACCTGCCGCTCAGGCCTGGTTATGTCCTCGCCGCTAAGCAGAGCATGTGCTGCAGGAAAACCATCTCACTCCTCTCACGCCAAACAGCATTTTAATGCTTCTCTACCTCAGTGGCCTTAACCACCCTAGCCCCCCCCCCCCTTCCCCCCCCAACACACACACACACACACAGTCACATACACATGCTGGCACACACACACCACCCCCTCCACCCCTCCCTTAAAGTTCATCTTCCAGTCAGCTCACATCAGCCATCATCGAGGGACCCAGGAGATAGGGAGCTGGTAGCAAATGCAATTAAGATGCGTGGCTGAGTTAAGTTCTGTGTTTTACCATGGTAGGATGAGACAGGGGCGTCTCACCTCCAACACTGCCCTCCACCCCCCCCCCCTTCTGCTGGATTGGATCAGTGCAAGGGTCATCATCATTCAACCATGGTCTTTGCAACAAAATATATGCTTTGTAGCAATGCCTGATCTACAAATGGCTTCGATATAGATGATGTCAGTATGCTTCATTATGGTATACCGACGCCATTTGATGTTTCAAAGAAGATGGGAACTAGGATTCATCAGGATGGGACATGTTTGCCAGGCTTGTGCAGATAAAGAGGGGCCCTTTCTACACGTGTTGTGCAAAAGGATTATCTGGACTGGCGGTGTTGTTTTAACCCTGCTCCAAATGAGGGAGATGGTGCTACAATACAGATATTTTCCTTTCACGCTGATTGTCTGATTGACGCCGACATATCCTGACGGATCGTTCAGTGCAGGTAAGAACAGTTAATAAGTAGTTCTGGTAATACCGTTCGTCAACAAAGCCCACGACTATCAGTTGTTTAGCTTGCAAATGAGTCAACATTTATTTAGCGACTTTACCACTGCAGTGATGCTGACATCCAGTATGACAGGCTGTCTGAGACAGTCATTAAAACAAAGACTAACAGCTATCGTCACACCGAAGGCATTAATCATGCAAAACAAATTCATTATATAGTGCTTCCTTGCACTTGCACACTGTGAGAGTTGAGAAATTCTAGCGCTTCTCTATAGTAAATTATACATCTCTGGTATATGATTAAAAAAGGGATACTCGGGCAAAGCTTGGATTATATTAACAGGCTGGTGTGATCAGCATCTGTGAAGTAAGTAGTCTAGCAGCAATGGCCAAACTCATTAAAAATCACGGTGGTGTTTACGAAAGAGATTATCTCAAGCTATCCATATCAGGACTGTTTTGGAGGTGGGAGGGAAGGAAAATGTTTATTTGTAAAAAAAAAAAGAAAAACATACTTTAAAAGGTATAAACCCATGAAAGTGGTGTGATGGGACATTTCCCACGGGGGGGGGGGGGGGGGGGGGGAGTGAGCTTTGGCGGGTCCCATTGGTCAACGAGAGTCACACCTTTGGGAGGTGAGCTGAAGTTGTTACTCTAGCTCAGGGGTGTCCAATCCTGGTCCTCGAGGGCCACTGTCCTGCATGTTTTAGATGTTTCCCTGCTCCAGCACACCTGATTCAAATGAATGGTCATTACCCGGCTTCCACAGAGCTTGATAACGACCCATTCATTTGAATCAGGTGTGCTGGAGCAGGGAAACATCTAAAACATGCAGGACAGTGGCCCTCGAGGACCAGGATTGGACACCCCTGAGTCTAGCTGGTTCCTTTCCTGTTTGAACCACAAAGATATGATGAATAGAAAAGGACAGAGCTGCGATGGCTCAGCTCCTCGCTTGTTTACCTTCTTAATCATGTAAACACTGAAGTAGTGGGCTCTTTCAGGTGCACAGTGTGCTTAACAAATGTGTTTAGTTGCATACTACCGAGAGAAGGAAGGAAAGGGGAACTGGGACTTTCACAGATAATCTTTTTCCCAGCTTGAATATACTTGCAAGGCTTTGTATTTGATAGCCCTTATGCCCCATCAACCACTTGAGAACTATTAATGTCGTCTGGAGTTGAAGCCTAATGTCTTGAAGAGTCGATCAATATGGCTTATGTTGCAAAATGAAAGTATCCACACTTCTACAAAATGCAAAAAGCATTGGGTTCCCTTGACAAATCCACTGCTTTCTTTCCTGTGGAGTTGAATAATTATACGCCACTATGTGGTTGATAAACATTATAATTACCCTGTTCTCGGAGTCTACTTCTATGGAATGAATGAGTACCTTGGCGATAAGGTAAATGTCTGCAGTAACCTTGATAAATAAGATCCACACATAGCGCTGACATATTTATCGACTCAAGCATCTCATTCTGCATCGGCGGGAGCAGTCCGGATACCTGCAGGCCTCTGTAGACGCCAGGCACCTGCGGAAGCCTCTTCTTGTCTCTTTAACTTTACTTATGATGGCTTCCATTGAGATGTCAGCATCTCAACTACCAGTACGCTTCTCAGGAGCAGAGCAAGCCAAAAAAATGAAGTTAAAAAGACAAAGGGATGAGAGAGAAAGGGAGAGAGAGAAAGAGAGCATGGGACAGCAGGAAGGAAGGAGGGAGCATGAGAGAGAAACCAAGGAGAGAGAGGGAGAGAGAGAGAGGGCCGTGACTGTGTGCCAGAGGAGAAGAGGACAGTTCCTCTCCTTCTCCCTCGTTATCGCGTTTTAAACAAGAGCGGCCCCTCCACGAGCCCATACATTACATCCCCCTGCAGTTAATATAGAGACGGTGGATGGCTCATTAAGATTGATCATCCCTCTACCGCCTCCTCCATGCAGAAAGCAGCGCAGCCTTGATTAATCATGGGCCTTTCAAGATAACGCTGTGCGGCAGAGTCGCAGGACCCCAGGCCTGACAGGCCGCCTGCTACACGCATAATCACAGACACGGCGCTCCTCTCCTCGCTACCGCAAGCCTCGCCCGCCACCAAGCAGCCAGCTGGGCCGCCTGCCACGCTGGAGTGGCCCCTGGAACTGCTCCCCCATCCCCCCACCCCCCACTGATTCCCCCCCCCCTACCCCCACTTTCTTTCATCCAACCTCCTCCGCTCGCCTCCGCCTCCTCTTCCACGCCTGTCCTTCTCACTTCCACTCTAACTCTCCTCTAATCGCTCCACCCTCCCCATTCCCCCCGTACCTTGCACCTGCTTCCAGCTGCACTCATCCTCTCCTGTGTTTTCTCTCCCCCTTTTACTCCACCTTAGCTCCCTCGTGATACTGTTTCCCTCCTTTTTTATTCTCTCCCTCTCCTCTCCTCATTGCTTTTCACTACTCATCCACTGAGGCCACTGAGTTGTAAGTCAGTCTTTTAATGTTCTGTTTTCAGCTGGGAACACCAGCATCACAGACTGACAGGGGAAATTTGAAGGAAGAACAGATTACCAGAGGAGAGAGAAGGAAAAAAATGACTGAAGTCCAGATTGCTAGTTTGTCTTTGACAGCTGGATCGAATGTAGAAATGTCTTTCTGTCTCTCCTTTTCAACGGCCCAATCAAACTGTCTCCTTTGCCTTATTATCTTTATAAAAAGCACACTAAAACCTAAGCATGCAAAGCTTATTCCTCGGTGTGCTTGACACTTAGAACTTTAATAAGTATGTGCTTAATATTTAACCTGAAATCCATACCTGTCTTTTTCTTTGTACTGGCAGGAGGTAGAGGGGGAACTCTCTCACCTCTCCTAACCATCCCAACACACGTAAACACACATCCAAAAACACACACACACACGCAAGAATACAGCCAAATGCATACACACTTGCAAGCACACTTCCAAAAGCACACACATGGACAAGCGCGTGGGAGTCATCAGCTTGCGTTCACACAACATCACTCACTGCGAGTAGTGACAGCCAGTGACACTTCCAACTATCTGGCTGTTTCTGTAGACAGTACTGTTCTGCCTCATTCAATTTCACGTAGTTCAATTCAACAAACAAATTACACTTCAATTAAGGAGTTGAAAGTGTGATTGATTTCCGATGAGGTTAATGAAGGTTTGATGAACTGACCTTCAACATCACATCATTCTGACCTAGACAGATGAAGCTAACCAAAGCTGTAGAGACTAGCTTGTTCTACTCTCTCTCTCTCTGTCTATCTCTCTGTTTCTCTTTCTCTGTCTCTCTCTCCCTGTCTCTCTTTCTGTCTCTCTTTCTGTCTCTCTCTCTCCCTGTCTCTCTCTCTGTTTCTCTTTCTGTCTCTCTCTGTCTCTCTCTCTCCCTGTCTGTCTCTCTCTCTCTCTTTCTGTCTCTCTCTCTTTCTGTCTCTCTCTCTCCCTGTCTCTCTCGCTCTGTCTCTCTCTCTGTCTCTCTCTCTGTCTCTCTCTCTTTCTGTCTCTCTCACTCTCTCTCTCTCCCTGTCTCTCTCTGTCTCTCTCTCTCTGTCTCTCTGTCTCTCTCTCTCTCTTCCATCTGGCTCACGTCCAGGCTTGTTGTTGTTGCTGGAAGGGAGTTATGGAAGGCCGTAGATGTGGGCATGATATCTGATAGTGGCTCTTTCCCCATAGTCTTCCCTTCCTGCGAAACTCCCTCTCAAAGTCAGCCTGGAGTGAAACAAAGATGGCCAATTAACTGGGGGCCCAGACAGCTCTCCAGAAGGCCACAAAGAGGGTCACACAGTTGTTAAATCAGATGTGTATTACCAGCTCAGGGTATGGTAGAGGGCAGCGACAGCTAGAGACAGAAAATGTTAGAGACACACACATACACACTTTCAAACACAGACAAATTCATACACGCGGTAATACACACACACACACACAGAAAAAAAACACACACCTGCCCGCGTCACACATCCTAAGGGTGTGATCCATGGAGGCCAAGGTTACTCAGGCATGTAGTGTTCCACATTGAGTATGCGGGGGGAAACCTGGAATGGAACAATACCATTTGCAGACATGAAATGTCTACTGCCCCCAGTAATATGGGAGTGAATTGATTTGCCTGTAAAGTGGAGTCAAAGTGAATGGAAGTTTTGCAGAAACAATCAGAATCTTCATAGCATTGGTGTCAGGGGCCATTGTGCAAAATGGGATTAATTGCTAAGAGTCAAATGCAGATGTTATATGGTTCAACAGCCATGAAACAGGTAGTTATGGATTATCTATGATGCCCAGGGTAAACGCAGTAGCAGAAACTGCAAGGCAGACCATTGGAAGCTAATGTTTCTCTCTAATGAGACTATGTAATTAAGACTTAGGGAAATCACTTTCCTAAACAACAGCATATGTAGTGCATAAGCTATAAATAAATCGTAATTTCTTATCGGGTCTTCCTTAACCAATGGTGTGGTTACCCAACATATGCTGAGAATGAACCAATCCCATTGTGAGAGAACGGAAAACTGGTCTGAAACTTCTCAGAAACTTTTAAAACAGTGATAATGCATGCAGGAAAGCTTATAAATACTAATGACAGGCCCAGACACATCAGCAGAACAGGAACAGGCTCATCTTCGCCAGCTCATTATCCTACAGTTAGCAATACGCTGAGCGTTAGATAGGATTCCTCTGCGTCTTGGAGAAAATGATAAGGACCTGCATTGCAATCAGACTTCTTTGTAGATTGCTGCTATTGTTTCTAAGCTTGATGGACAGTCTCCCTGTGAGCTTTCCCTCTTAACGACATATAGAAATGTGGTATTACCGCATCAAATGCTTAGCTAGCTTTGACATCCTCAGGGGTGCCACTTTGAATGCATTAGCAATTATTGCAATGATTATACTTTGTCACTGTACAATACTTATTCTCTTTCAAAATGCCACCCGTAGAGGGTGGATATTAGCTTATTATGTTTGGAACGGGACAAGCTTGATAGCTGAGTAAAATAATTGAGTTTCGTGACAAAAAAATTCAAACCTGAGATGACTAACGCCAAAGGAGAATAAGCACTTAAATGAACTACGGTAGAAAGTACTGTATATAATTCAGTGCCGCAGAAAGGTAGTTATGTCAAGTGTCTCTCTTTACGTCCATCTTAATTCCAGGAAGGAGTAGCCTCCTCTTTACAACCTGTGGTGCTGAAACCATACAAAGCTCTTCTTGTTTACCCTTGGATGTAGCCTTGCATTACAGTCTCGACCACTCTCTAAGCGGGCGGAACAACTTTGGTCGGGTTTCCCAGATGCGTTAAGAAGCTCTTAAGCTTCTTAACGCATCTGGGAAACCCGACCAAAGTTGTTAACTTAGCACGTAAACACACGCCATCTTCAGGGAGAGAGGTGACATTTACCTGGAGGAATTCCCGGGGACTGGAAAAGCTGTTGCCTCAGTCAAAATATCTGTCCAGTTTGTGGGCTCACCCACCCAGAACACCTGGCTCTATATAAGACGTTAGCCAACTGCTAGACACACTCATAAACACGTTTCAGCGTTAGCGAGCTCGGTGGATGTAGAGTATGTGCCTTCTCCTTTTACACACTGGCAGGCCTGGTCTTACTGGCTGCACACTGGAGCGTGCCTGGGCGGGGGTATTAACAGTTGAGACACAACTGCAGTTGGCAGGTCAATCCCGGCGATGGAGGTTAGGATATCATTCCTCTTCCATTCCGTCACGTGGTAAAACAAAAGCCCCGCTTTGCTTGGGTTTGGTATAAAATGCCATGGTGGTTAATGTTACCAGGTCATGTTTTGCTCGGATTTTCATATGATATTTCATGTCTAGATTGAGACTATCATCAAATTATCAGTATGCTGACGCATGTATACAGTATACAGCCTACCACACCTTATCTTGTCACTATTATAGAATAATTATTCATTATGATGAATTAACACATCCATCTTCCTTTAGGTTGACTGCAGATCTTTTTTGTCAGACTTTTGCACTAAATGAATTAAATTTAGATTAAACATAAATCCTCTAATTTAAATGTGTCTTTTGCACACATCATTGCGTTTTAGTTTGTTTTATCGAATGTATTGAAATGTTGGGTGTATAGGAATTGGCACATGGTGATTTGGAGAAATCAGTAACCTACTATAGACCTTTAATTAAAATGACACAGTGGTGGTGCATACACAGTCTGCACTAATCAAACTTATGTGTTATCTACAGTGGCCCATGTGTTCTCATCATTGCACCATTGTTAAGAATTTATCACTCCCTATCTTATGTGCGAGCTTGTGTTTTTTGTTATTATATAACAATTACCATCCATTGTACATAGGCTGAGCAGTCTGTGATAATGAATTCTTAATACAAGGTGCCAGATAATCTGTTTTGGGGGCTAACTCATTCCGTTTCTTTTCAAAACATAATGATACAGCTGCCCTCCTGTCTCAAACAACAACGATGTTGGCAGCTTTCTGCACTGGGCCTTCGACACTGTAGCACTTTGCTGTGAAAAGGATAGTCATGTTAACTTGACAAGTTGGCAATTTGCAGCTATTTCACATTTAATGACACATGCAGAATCATGAAGTTGGAAGATTAGACCTATTCTGTTGTGTAATTATGTTTCTGTTCCCATTTCACTGAAGCTCAAATAAAGTCAACTTTTTTCCCCATGCGCTGCCAAAAGCGACATGACATTTCATGGCTGTCCTGAGTTGTTTGACGAACCAGCAGCTCAGGCAGCAGATAGAAATGCTGTAACACAGAGAGCCTTGGGTACTCACAATAGTTTCATCAGGCAAGTTTCAACTTTCGTGAAAGATGACTTCGCCTGTTTGATTGTCCTTTAGCCTCGATAATGAGCTAGGGCACTGGAGCCACAGGCACCAGATCCACAATTTTACACACGCACACACACACACACATACACACACACACACATGTTCACACACAGACACACACACAATCAAACATCATGATCATCATAGTCAGAGTAACCATCACAGTGCCACCTCAGGCCCCAAACATACAACACACAATCATACACACACACACAATCACACACACACACACACACCACAGACAAATGGCATGCTGTCACATCAAGCCCTTAGATGCTCCTGAGGCAGTATCTGCTCCTCCACGACTCCTCTGTTCATCCAAACTCCACGTTCTTCATCAGAGCCCACCTGTGTGTGGCTCTGTTCGTCCAAACTCCACGCTCTTCATCAGAGCCCACCTGTGTGTGGCTCTGGGCCTGTGAGCATACAGGAGGGTAGATCTGGACAGTAAACCAAGGCCTTCCTCTAAACTATTCAAGGCTTTATTCTCTGTCTATTCTAGATGGGAACAAAGGGCCACTCTGCGTCCCATTTCCTGAGCCCCCAGAGGGACATGGTTCAGTCCAGGGACATGGTGACAAGAACACCAGGGGTGAGCAGCTCGTCTGGGTAGAATATAGCAGGGAATAAAACGTCCTCATCATGGACTATTCTCTGAGGCAATGGTGCTAAGGCTTTCCAACGTGCTCTGAAATCAGGACAAACAGAGACGTAAGTGTTCAAGGATTCCTGCTTTAGCTGTGGATTAGCGTTTACCAGTAATGGGCAGGAACTGTAGAGAAATTTTAAAAAACGCAGTTGAGTCATGGAGGTGAGCTATTTTATATGAATGAATTTAAATGAATTGAGAATTTGTGCTGATTTTAGTCATGTATTTTGTTAACCGCAAAGCATTTATCAAGCCAATAAACCTCAGATTTTTAGCTGTGTTGTAAATTACAAGTTGTACTCACAGTATGGCAGTCCACCTACATTTAAACATATTTGAACTGAATTCATAGTAATTATCAAAATTATTGCTTTGATAAGCCAATATCCTTGACTGTAATAAGATCTGCAGCAAAATTATGGATGGTTTCAGTGAGCGAAATTTTCAGTGAGCAAAATTTTCATTGTCAACCTTGTCTCAAGCAAAACACCATTTGATTACTTTAGTCCGTTCCGCCATTGTTTTGGATGTCTCAGCTGTCAGCGGTGATAGATATTATTTTATCATATAAGAATAAAATGACATAAAAGTGCATGATGCACCTAGACTATGCATATTACTATCCGTAGTGCTTTCAGACAAATCGGCACAGCACTCAGAATCCTTTATAACTTAAATAGACAAAGAGCTTTTTTCACAAGCCCAGACTTCAAGAGCTTTGTGAACGTGTCTTAGTGGGCATTTACAGTGACCCTTCTCTCCTCCTGCTGTGAGTTCCTCTTTGAGAACCAATTTTAGATATGGCCCTCTATTGACACATCTTCGCAGGGCTTTTTGTGCTGGAAAAAAAGCCTTTTTGACAGGACCTTTGTTGTGGTCTCCATAGTTTTTTTCATTTCACCTGCCTGGGTAATATTCAGGCTGTAATGAATGTGTTGCATTCTTTTTATAATGATTCTGTCCAGTGTTTCACTGGAATAAGTATGCATTATGTTATACATGTTTTCACATGTAAAAAAATATATTATTTTAAAATATTAAATATTTGTTTTACTCATAGTAGTATTTGTTGTATGATTACGGTTAGTATTAATAAGTGATCCTTTTTAAACATATTATAATTATTTGTGTGTCATGCATTTAACAAACAATCAAGGTAATTTGAATTTGAATTGGACCTAATTTGATGTTAGAGAGCCAATAAGCAATTTATATTTACAAAACCAACAAACACAAATGTCTGTGACAGACTGGAATAAAACAAAATAGTCTCTCCAACAAACACAAATGTTTAACTCGTGACAGACTGGAATAAAATAAAATAGTCTCTCCACCATCAAATCACTGATTGATTTTATACTATACCGTTTCTGTTTTGAAAATTGTGTTATTTTGCTAAACATCACTTACATGGGCCAGGCAGGGGTTTGTATTGAGTTATTGAGTGAAAGCAATGATTATTTCTGGATAATTAACCTAAGAGTGTTGAAGAGTGGTGGAGTGATTGATTGTGAATGGACCGAAACAAACAATCACACGGCAAAGGGTCAGTCTGAGCCAGTCAATAACCCAGTAGAACTTCTGACAAATACTATAAACAACATGCTGCTGAAGCTAGTGTCGGCCTGCTCAAAGGAAATTGGGTACTTATTTATTAGCTTATTTATAGCTTGTTATATTTGGAGCTAATTGTTTTTTCTTTCTTAAAAGAATAATAGTTGCATTCAAATAGATTCAGTGAAGAGTTATAAATTACATTCTGTCAAAACCATTGTTTATGTTTCTGAATATGTTCGTGTAAAAACGAATTCTGCTGAAAATAGTGTTTTCCTGTGCATTCGTGCCAATTTTGTATTGTTTATTGCAAAGATTGTTTGTGATACATAGCAATATTTTCCTTATTTATACCTGTTTCCAGATATATAACGCAATAATACATTAACTATCAAATTAACTAAATAGCTGGGTGAGCAGTTGAATGTCCTTGTGACTGCATCAAAATAATAATTTATTAGCTTTATATGACTATTTAACCTCATAATTTGTTTTTGTTTTGTTTGTTATTTTCGTAAAACTGTTAATCATATATCGTAGTCACTTTAAAAAAATCTAAAATGTCAAACCATTCATTTCCCCCATAGGTAAAATAGTTGTTGTGTTAATCAGTAGTAAAAGTGCACACTAACATTTTAATCACATATAAATCGTGTTAATTGAGTTCACAAATTCAGATACAAAGTAAATTGAATATGCTCATTCAATGTTGAGTATTTTTTTATTACTATCTGGATATTTCCAATTTTCCTAAATATGTGATAATGTCATTCAATTAAGTTTTGCCAATGAAAAGACTGGGAAATAACTTAATCTTTGAGCATAAAATATAGCTGATGGAGTCAACACACAAAATGGTGGATTTTTACCTCATGAAATAATAGAACCTCAAAATGGCCCAAGTAAAACAGCCAATGGTGTGCTTCAATGCCCCTTTACAGTAGCCAATTAGAGCACAGTGCCTAATCCATGTGCCGGCATCTACACAGAGCACACGCACAGATAAACAGAGAGCTGGGATTGGCTGCTGCCTGGGAATTCAGAGCATCCTATTGGCAGCTGCCAGTATTTTATGATACGGTAGGGTTACCAGGGTGAGAAGCAGAACTGGCACATATAACTTGAGGTTTAATATAACGTTTCACTCAACGGTGGACACGCTCGCCAGGGTTCTAGAACCGTTCAAATGCTCAGAGCAAATAAACAAACTGTAGGTTCGCTCAGACTCCTTCATATTTGACGCTTGCCTGTAAAATGTAGTGTGGGTACCCCCTTAAACTCGGTACACTCTACCACTGTTGTATCCCCCAAGTGAAGATACCTATCGGGCTGTAATACCAGGCGGCACAGATGAACCCCCACCAGACTCTCATCGTTGTTCCCCACAGAGGAACGTGTGGTCTGTCAGTCCCACCTCCCTGGGCTCCCCTCACCACATCCTCCACCACAGTGGACAAAGGAAACGCCACGTGATGTTTCATGGTCCGCGGTGATGATGGGTTGTTCTTGGGCGTGTGCTGATCCACAGAAATATGCCATAATTAGCTTTTCCATCCCCGTTTCAGGTGTGTCCATCCAACTCAGAGGGGGGCGGCCATTGTTTGCTGACAACCATAGTTCTCTTCTCTCTCTCTCTCAGTCTCTCTCTCCCTGTTCCTTCTCTCCCCTTAGACCCAGTCTGTGGGTAAATGGGTGCTATGCGCTGTGGCAGATTGAAGGTGAGAGCCGTATCGGTCACTGGAGATTCACAATGCAAACTCCAATTACTATGTATTCACTATTCACTGGCTCTTGAGTAATCAGATAACTATCCAACTGGCAAGTAGGGCTGGAACTGCCTGGAATGAGAGCTTGATGAAGGACAAGACTATTACAAGATACTGTTTGTGTGTGTGTGTGTGTGTGGAGGGGGGGGGGGCCTGAGTGTGTTATTGGGGGGGGTGATGTTGTGTGTTTGAGGTGGGGGGGTGGAGTGTGTTATTGGGGTGTGTGATGTTGTGTGTGTGAGGTGGGGGGGCCTGAGTGTGTTATTGGGGTGTGTGATGTTGTGTGTGTGAGGTGGGGGGGTGGAGTGTGTTATTGGGGGTGTGTGATGTTGTGTGTGTGAGGTGAGGGGGTGGAGTGTGTTATTGGGGTGTGTGATGTTGTGTGTGTGAGGTGAGGGGGTGGAGTGCATGTCTGTGTGGCTCTGCAGCAGTCAGTTCACGTTCATCATCACATAGAAAGAAACTCAGGATGTTCTCAGGATGTTTCTGCTTTCGGTGTGGTTGATGACAAAGTTTAACACAGAAGTTCCAGTTATTAATTCAGGGAATATGAGAACGTTGACAACGATCCTCTGCCAAGAAAAAAAGGTTTTCCAAGCCAAGGCTTTAGATTTTCAACTTATTGTCACACAGCTTAATACTGTATTATTTTGTCTGCTGAATTAATTTAAAATGAGCTCCATTGTCACTCAAAAGAAAGTAAAGGGAGCTAAACGAGTGGATGTGGCAGCCAAACACCAGCACTGATGTCAGACCAGGTTAATTAAATTCTAGGCTTTTCAGTCTGGCAGCAACACAAGCTACATCTAGCAAGCACGATAACACAAACCCTTTTGTACTGTTATGTGATGATCCAATCACCCTTCTGATCAGTGCTACGTAAATGGGCTAGACAGTTATTTAAAACACCCACACACCCGCACACACACCAGCGCACACACAAACACACACACACACACACACTTATTATACACCACATTTGCAATAAATGACTAGTTGGGATAGAAAAAGGTCAGTGATGCGTGTGATCATTGGACTGTGATCGTTGGAAATAAAAGCGAATTTAACTGCATGTTTCGTAGCAATGCTCCAGTACAGCCTTATTGGTGACGTTACCCCCCCAAAAACAGATCTGGGATCAGATAAGACAATTCCCCCACCCCCCTAATCCGAACTTCACCCACTACAGACACATAGGGCCTACAGGCTGCTGGGAGTGGTTTCTACGCTTCATCTCCTACCTACTGCATGTATGTCCCTCAGCAGCCAGGTAGACACCTTGATGTGTGACATGGGGCCGTTTATCCATCCCCCTCCAGAATGCCATTTATAAAAACTGCAGGATTACAGATGGCCACATGCACACGATGAAATCTACAGCGTTGTAGACTGTCCCCCTCTGCACTGCAGGATGTTGGATTCGAAGCCAAGGCTCCCGCTGTCTCTCACTCTCAGCATCTCCTCATGGTGCCTCATTAAAACACAGAGCGAAACAAGCGCTTCCGACCCGCCGCTACAGCAGGGCTGGTCCTCTCACTGTGCTCATCAAATGAATCTCTCGTAGCTGTTGTTTGTTTCCTCTCTGGTAGACCGCTGCTGGTGCTCAGGCAATATTTCCCATTTTAGTTTGTCATATAGAATGATAGGTAAACAGTATTTGTTATTAATCCAGTGACGTTCAGTTGAGTAATATACTATGACTCCTAGTGAACTAATGATGAAATGCTAAATAATGTTGACACATCTGAGAATATTTCATGTCTTTCTTTTCAGTCATATTTGTTTTGTTTATTATTGAAATTAATTTTTTCAGAATTTGCCTGAATTTCAGAATTTGAATTCCAAGATATTCAGTATCTTGTATCTCATGAATTATGTATCAGTTGTGTATGAAACATGAATATTCACACCTCCAATGCATCATTTATGTATGTAGTACTAGTGCTTTTACTTAAACACACACACACTTCACCACTATACTTAAATGTTTGTTGAACTACAGTATCTCCATCTATCCCCTTTATACTGTATCACATAATGAAACTTACTGTGTTTGGCCAGTCCTATTTTGTCAATTTGCACATTGCTCTTGTTTGTCTTCAACAATCTGCTTTTTTATGATTGCTACATTGATTGCTATGTTTTCTGTTATCTCTATATGAAAGAGAGATTTCTAAAGCGGAACATGGCGTTGTCTGTTTCTTTTTTTGTTCTACAGAGATGTTGAAGGAGTTGAACCAACAACGCAGAGCGAAAGAGTTTACAGACCTGAAAATAATTGTTGAAGGCAAAGAGTTTGAAGTCCACCAAAATGTTCTAGCTTCCTGCAGCTTGTATTTCAAGGACCTGGTGAAAAGGTTTGCCTTCCTCTCTGCTCCCTCCAGCTGTTGATCCAATCTGTTCTTTTCGTAGGGCCCATTTGTGTCGCTTTCTTTTCCCTCCCCCTCTCTCTCTTGCAGGTGTGTGAAGATTTTGGTTCCTATCACAGGGCCAGCAGCCATTCCTTCCTCCTCCCGCTCAAATGAATGTATCTCCAAACGGAGTAGAGGTCCACTCTCGTCTGTACCTTTCCTCCCCATGTAGAGAACATTAACCACGTTTCCATTTTAATAAGCAGTGAAAACGTTCCATGACTGGGGCATCTTTAGAAACTCACTGTAGGGCTGTCACTTCAGAGAAACCGCTGTGTTTCCCCAGCTGGTCCAAAGCTGTGATGTCTCATATGGGTATGGGCGAGTTGGGTTTTCTCAGCTACCTTATTTTATGTCTGCACATTTCTTTTCAAATGCTAATGATCGGAGGTTTAGCGTAATGAAAGGATGGGGAAGGCTTTAGAGTTGTGAGGAAAAAGGACAAAGAAAAAGACTTCGCTTTCTGAAGCGTTACTTTCTCACAGGTTAATGCACCCTCCATTAATGTATTCATTTAAACTGGATCCAAGTATTACTAAATTTCTCCGTCGCTCATATTATATTGTGTGTCTCTAGGCTGCTTGCCCTGCTTAGCTATGTTTGAGTGTGTGTGTGTGTGTGAATGTGTTAGACAGAGTAACACAAAGTGCAATAGTTTCTGTCTGTGTTTTGAGTGTGTGTGTCTTCCATAGCTTGAATGTGTGTGTATGTGCAATAGTTTCTGTCTGTGTTTTGAGTGTGTGTGTCTTCCATAGCTTGAATGTGTGTGTATGTGCACGCCTTCCCTGTGTGTATCCTCTCTTTTTCTATGATTTTGAAGAGAAAACCCTCTCCCTAATGTCCTCATCCCTACTTCAGATCCTTGCAGGTGTTTTTTCGACTTGCTTGAGAGCCCCTTGGAACCGATGGTGTTTCTATTTTCTATTTTTTCGTCATATGTCTTTGTCCCGTCCCCCCCCCTCCGCTCGCAGAGATAGCAGAGCGCCTGGTTGACAGACAGACAGTACAGTCGCTAGCTGCACTTCTAAAGCTTCGGGGAGCGTGCCGCTTGCCCTGCAGCCAGGCCGTCGCCCTTGTGAGCTCATCAGAGAGCAGCACGCTGCTTATCAGCTGCGGCGGAGAGGTGGCGAGGCAGGCACGCCACGCTCTCAGCTCTCACAGATACGCTTGTTCCCCCTGAATGGGGAAGCACGGCGACAGCAGAGAGAGGACAAGGTCTTTAGAGACATAACAGCCACATAGTCACATCTACACAGAGACACACTCATCTCTCTCTCTCTGTCTCTCTCTAAACACACACACCCAAACACACACACACACATGAGCAGTGCTCATGACCTTGCCGATACCACAGAGGACCCTGGTAGATGTTGTCATGTTTGGAGAGACTTGAAGTCCCCATGCTGGTCAGGCTGTCAATCACATGGGCTTGGCTCTGTTCCTTCGTCAGGCAGGAGGGAGTTAGGTTATGCATAAAGATTTTTTCCCCAGAAAGACACAGTGTCCCAGTGGAGGCAGGATCTTACCAGCCTCAGAGTTCATCTGCATCTCTCAGCCTCCTGTCTAGTTTTTAAGATTTTCGTACCTGTTTAATTTGGCTGATTGATAGAGCAAATTCTCATTAAGTGAATAATTAATTGTAAAACGCCCTTAATTTGTCATCATAACAGTCCTTTTCTCTTTTGAGATTAAATCAGAAATATAATTTTCTCATTTAACTGCAAATTTAGAACAATATGTCATGACTGTTCGACTAATTATGAATTGTATAAAACGTCAACTCTATGCCATGATAAAGTTATAATAATCCATCCTGGCAGACAGAATAGAAATACCCCCCATGTGTAACTACTGTTCACTTCATAAGACTCGCATAGAACATAAAACTGTAGGAGAGAGAGAGAGAGAATAGAGAGAAGACAGAGAGAGAGAGAGAATAGAGAGAAGACAGAGAGAGAGAGAGAATAGAGAGAAGACAGAGAGAGAGAGAGAATAGAGAGAAAACAGAGAGAGAGAGAGAATAGAGAGAAGACAGAGAGAGAGAGAGAGAATAGAGAGAAGACAGAGAGAGAGAGAGAGAATAGAGAGAAGACAGAGAGAGAGAGAATAGAGAGAAGACAGAGAGAGAGAGAGAGAATAGAGAGAAGACAGAGAGAGAGAGAGAATAGAGAGAAGACAGAGAGAGAGAGAGAATAGAGAGAAGACAGAGAGAGAGCGCTTTGTGTCTCAGAGGTGTTGTACAGTCAGTGTCTGGGCACGTGCAGAGCTGGGCAGAGCAGAGGGATCTGAGCCTGTCAGTGAGTGAGGGCCTCTGTGTGCCATTCGGGTCACTATCCAGCTTGTCCGGAATGATGCTGATGCCACACATGGCCCCTTGGCCGTCATGCTCTTTATGAGGTCAAATGAAAGAGAGAAACGCCCCTCCTCACGCTCTCTCCCAACACTCGCTATGCTGCTCTAGGAGGTATTCACCACTGCCCAGCTACCCTGTTAGCACCTCATAAACTAGGAGTGTGTCTGCGTCTGTGTGTGTGTGTGTGTGTTGGGGTATGGTGCAGGGCTATAATTCTCCCATGTTATCCAGGCAGCCAGCCATCACTTAGAGAGAGGGTAGATATGGGTACGAGAGTGCATCTCTGCTCATTTCCCCTGAACTCAAAACACACACTCACACAGACACACACTCACACAGACACACAGTCACACAGATACACACGTAAGAAATTAAAGTCTTAATGGGCACATATGCTTCGCTAGTGCTCCATGAAAGAAGTAATAACGTAAATTCTTGTTTACATTTCGAAAATTCATTTTCATTTAGAAGGCTTATCTTGTTTTCCTATCATTAGTTGTTAAATAAATACCAAGGAAATATCACAGCACCGTGTTTGAACTCGTTTTGCCTTTTTTGATCAGTGGTCTTAATTTGAGCTGCTGTGAATGTAAACTTCTTAATGTTTGTGTCAGGAATATTTTAGAGTTCTGCAGATATAGTGTTTCATATATCGTTTAAATGCTCATCACTTCTTCACGGAAAATATCTGCAACATTTGACAGATGTGTTGTTCAGGAACAAATGAGGACTAATACCAGCTACAGATAAAACTAAGATGATAGAAATAAAAACGACATTCAGTTTAACTGCTCACATCCATAATTACATCAATTTATGCAAATCATTTCCACTTCCTATGGTTGTAGAGCACATTATTATATTTGGATAAAAATCTCTCTCTCTCTTACAATCTCTCTTTCACCCCCACCCCCTACATTTATCTTCCTCCCTCTCTTTTCAAAGTATACTTCTAAAAAGAGCTCACAGTTTTTATGTATGTGGCTCCCAATGAATCCAGCTTGTCAAAGACTGACCGACTGTATCGTGCTAGCTGAAGGATGTAATACGGCTCCAGAATGTGCAGGCACGGCCGCGCTCACCCACCAAAAAAAGCTATTACCTTCCCCTTTAGAAGCCCATGCACAGAACAGAGAGACAGATCACCCCTAGTAATTCCATTTTACCCCTCAGGATTTTCAATAAGTTTGCTCTGTACCCCTTAAATGTATGGCCACAGCATCTGCAGCATGCTGTAATGTAGACACACACATCCTCTGAACAGTCTTGACACACATGCTCATGGCATTTGTTCCACTCTCTCTCTAACCCTCTCCTTTGACCATGCCAAGAACAACAGCTCTAAAACATTGTCCAAAAATTCGAGCTCCTTTTACCCTCCTTCCCTCTGTCTCTCCTTCCCTCTTACTCTCTCTTTGTCTCCTCCCTCACCTCCCCCAAAGACGCAGAAAGAGCTAGACAAGAGTGCCAAAGTCCTTTCAATGTGTCTTCTGGACAGTCATGGCAGTAGAGACGATACAGAGCTTAGATCCCTCTCTCAGCTAGACCTGCTATGGAAGGCAGGGGTTTGGTGGCATATCTTTCAGGGTTTAGTTCTAAAATGCTATGAACTCAGTTCATAATATTCTCCTGGTTTGAGCCAGTGAATATTAATGGCAGCGTTCGCATCCCTTTCAGTGACCACCTGCTAGTGAGTGTTTCTCACCTCAGTCAGGAGCCCCTCAGACACTGTCACAGTCATGCACGGAGAACCACAGAGCCCTTACGCTAACAAACAGGCACACACCAAACGATAAACTACCACGAGTACTGTGTGAACCAAATGAGCACACTATGCTAATTCCAGGGCTGGAGTTCTCTTGTCGAAAGACGGAATGAATACATTTGTATTATGTCCCATGAAGTTGATTTCTATTTGCAAACGTACTCTATGCATAGAGAGTTATGTAGAAATATGCATATGTGTGTCTGAATAGGCCTTTTTACAAAACATTTGAATGTTTGTTTTTTGTCTGTGAAGTCGTTATGCTGAGGGACACGTTAGTGATCTATGTATGTCACTTCCTCTCTCGTTCAGCTCGCCTCCCATCTGACAGACTACTCTGAATTGAAAACTATTTTTCCTGGGGAGAATTTTTTTTTTCGTAAACAAAATGTATCTGACTAAATCTCCTCGCTGTCTTCTACTTACCTCATTTTCTCTCTCTCCCTTTCTCTCCCTTTCTCTTTTTCTCTCCTCTCTCTCCCTTTCTCTCTCTTTCTCTTTTTCTCTCCTCTCGCTCCCGCCCTCTGTATCATCCTAAAAAACAAGTCTGCAATCAGATGCAGCATAAATACATCCACCTCTCTAAATAGATGGAAAGTCATTTCCATAACAAAAGTGCTTTAGACAAAACAAATTGCCACTCCAGCCGATTCCGATTGCACTAATTGACCTGGTTGATGAGCATGCTCTTGGTTTATTTTTACCTTTTTTTATTTCCTTCTCTTCTCTTCCCCACCTCCTCCATCGCTTAACCCTGGACTAAACCACCCCCCGCCCCTACACACACACACACCCTTTCTCTATCTTAATACTGCCACTGCAGAAGCTTAGGGTGGAGGGACAATAACACCATGTGGCTTTTTGCTTTGCAGGAGGACAGAGCATCACTGCCTTGGTTTTCTCAGCCTATGTCCATGCAGAGATAAAAAACCATTGTCTTATTATTTTTTTGCATTGTCCTTCTCCCCCCTCTCACCTTCTGCGTGCGCTCTCAATGACGACTAATGTCTCAGTTCATA
This sequence comes from Hypomesus transpacificus, assembly GCF_021917145.1. Lineage (NCBI taxonomy): Eukaryota > Metazoa > Chordata > Actinopteri > Osmeriformes > Osmeridae > Hypomesus > Hypomesus transpacificus. Next base: position 7,184,560 of record NC_061065.1, on the reverse strand, counting down.
TACAGGCAACTGGTGATTATTGCAGCGAGGACAAAGGCTTTGTTTAGGTGTGGTGGAGGTGGTTGGAGGTGGGTGGGGGGGTAGGATTGGGAAGGGGGGGGTGGTGCTCTTAATTAAAAGAGCCAGGCGTAGTATTGGAACAACCCCCCTCCCCTCCTCACCCTCAGAAGGATGGCTGCTGGCTCCCTGTGGAAGAACCAACTCCCTCCCTCCCTCTCTCCCTCCCTCCCTCCCTCCCTCCCTCCCTCCCTCCCTCCCTCCCTCCCTCCCTCCCTCCCTCCCTCCCCCCTTCCCTCCCTCCCTCCCTCCCCTCGCTCCCCACTAACCATTCTGTCCATTTGTCTGTTTGTCTGTCTTGCGCTGTCTCCGTGTCTGATTGCGACGTTTCACAAATCTGACTGATTGTGATGTTGTGGGAAAACACCTCTCAAAACCCACCGAGAAACAAACATAACATCATCAACTAGGCACTGTGAGCAACATAGACAAAACACCCACCATCCATCTCAATGCACGGTCGTTTTCATATTGTTTGTGTCCATAGCCGCAGGGGAAGAGACACAAAAGGCTACCCTGTGCATTCTTGGGCATTGATTCCATTTATTATGCCCTTGAGTGGATTATTGTTTCACATGGGACATTAAACATCGGTGGTGAGCTGTTACCCAACTCTCGTCCGGCCCCTAAGGACCACTGACATAGGAACTAATCACGGCTACTTGATCCCCATGATGTCATCGCGCTCTCGGCCGGTGCAGCCCCTCCACGCTCAGCACATCCTCCATTACAGGGCCGCATTAGGGACGTATCCCGTTCCCGCGCCGCGTCCGTCCATGCTTCCCCAGCCTGGCGTTCATTAGGGGTTAGGGCTGGCGGTGTTGGATGTACAGCACGCTTCACAGCAGTGTTATTGTCACGGGCACAGCCACAGCTATCATCACAAGACAACTGCTGTAGCTAACTGTTCACCATCCATCACTGTCTACATCACCCCCCACTCCCACCCACCCACCCCCCTCTCTCTCTCTCTCTCTTCACTCTCCCTCGCTTTCTCGCTCTCTCTCTCTCTCTCTCTCTCTCTCTCTCTCTCTCTCTCTCTCTCTCTTCACTCTCCCTCGCTTTCTCGCTCTGTCCACATATTACATCTGTACACAGTATGCATGTCCATGTGATATCTGTGCATACACGAAATTGTACACGTGTCAAAGCATGCCTTTTTTTTTTTTGCTTGCCATGATAAGACAGAAAGCAATAACTTGTGATCCCCCCCTAATCCTTGTTTTTCGAGAGAACGCTTTGTTTCAGATGCAGCACTATACATGTTTATCCTACAAATCTAGTCTAATAAAACGCTAGAAAACCTCTTTATCTTCCCCTTTCTACCTTACTTTGCATCTTATGGTGTAATCTGTCCCTTCCTCCCCACTCGTACCACCCCAGGCTGGGTGTGTGTCGAGGCTGTGTGTAGCCTCTAGGTGTGTGTCGAGGCTGTGTGTAGCCTCTAGGTGTGTGTCGAGGCTGTGTGTAGCCTCTAGGTGTGTGTCGAGGCTACACACACTCTTCCTAATGCCTCTCTCTGCCGTGATTGGTCTGCCAGGTCGTCAGGGGAGACGAGGAGCGGGGACAAGCTGGAGCTGACCATGAGCAACATCGGAGCGGACGTTCTGGAGCTGCTGTTGGAGTTTGTCTACACGGGCTCGCTGGTTATTGACTCGGCCAATGCCAAGACGTTGCTGGAAGCGGCCAACAAGTTCCAGTTCAACACCTTCTGCAAAGTCTGTGTGTCCTTTCTAGGTATGTGGAATCCAGCGTCCACGTCCAGGTCTTTGTGTGTGTGTGTGTAAAAAGCATCTTGTCCAAAGCCTGAATTTCCTGGCTGTGTTTGGCATCAGGTCCCTCGCCCCCTGTCAGGTGTCCAGAGCAGGAAGGAACCCTGCCAGAGTAGAGAGGGATGATTTGACTTCCTAACAGCCTCCACTGGCCCCCTCCCTCCCCTACCTCCACTAGGGCCCCAGCCTCCCCTCCCTTCCTCTCTCCCCCACCTCCACTGGCCCCCTCCCTCCCCTACCTCCACTAGGGCCCCAGCCTCCCCTCCCTTCCTCTCTCCCCAGCCTCCCCCACCTCCCCCATGCAGAGGCATCAGGACACACCACAGCACATTTATACAAAGGTCAGGGAACAATTGTCAGCTAAATGTCAAATCTGCTGGCGAGAGTGATGATGGAATCCATGGATACTAGAGTGGATCAATACTCAGACAAGGTTAGGAGCTGGGAGGGGGGGTCTCTGTGTTGCAGCCTGGGCTGAGGGGGGGGTGAGGAGAGGAGACCCTGGGGGTAAACTGGGAAGCAAATGGGTAGTCATGGGTTTTACAGGGTCAAGGGACTAAGAGTAACTCCAAATGTCAGGTTTTGCGTACCATTTAATAGAGCTGGCTTGGGATGCGAGTAACACTGTGAATGTTTGGGCTTCATCAGAAGTATAAAGGTCAGCGGGAGGAGGGGGTGGGGGGGGCGGGGGGTGGGGGGGGGTTGTTGATGGGGAGACGGTGAGGAGGATCGGCCCCCACATATCGATTTATTTTCCTTGTTTCCTTCCGAATATATGGACTTGTAGCTCAGAAGCAGAAAACAGGAAAACCATTTGTAACTCAGGTTTGCTTCACAATCAAAACGTCAGAGGGTTCTCGCTGGACGTGAAACATGACATCTGAGAGCCTTACTGAGGAAGGAGCCAAGTACAGTCTGTCCTTGAACCGAGAGAAGAGAAATTGATACCATGTCAGAGATATTGAAGTTTTTTTTTTACAAATGTACTGCAAAGAAAAAGCAAACAAACATTTGCTTGGCCTAGTTTTGGCCTGGTAGCCGACAAAAAAAAAACCTGGAAGGAAACTTAAGTTGAAGGATCTCAAAGCACACTCTTCACCCACATAGAGCATGTTTTTATTTTATATTTATTGAGGTTCGAATTAACACAGAGCCATCATTTATTAAAAGTTAAATCCACTCATTGAATGATGGTTGGCATGGAATAGAAACTCCAGTTTTGGCTTCAGGGTTTGCCAGTAAATCTCCAGAACTGTAAGTCCAATGTTTTTGGTGCTGACCTTCAGACCATAGTGGTGGGGCTGGTCTCCCACTGTGTCTGTGGTGGGGATTTACAGCCAACAGCAGCTACAGCCAAGGCCTGGTATAAAACCACACTGGTTCTCTCTCTATCTCTCTCTCTCTACCTCGTCACTGGGTTTATGAGCTGTTACACAGTCACGCATGGATTCACATATGCACGCACAAGCATCTGCACACACAGGCACAGACACACATTATGCACACACACACATACACATACAGAGGCACGCATGCACGCGTCTCACACATTCACACTGACAAGTGTTTACTGTCCACACACACACACACAAACACACACACACACACACACACACGAACACAGCTACTAAAGTCATCTGCACAGTTGTGAACACTGTGACAAAAAGAATAAAACACTACAACGTGGACAGATCATTGTCTGTTTTTCCATTTATCTTCACCATAGTTTTTAGACCTAAGTCTGTCTTTGATGTCACATAAACCATGGGTTTGTTTAGTGTGAGCTTTTTGTTGTTGTGGTCAGCTGACCTTTAGTGGGGGATATTTGTTTTGGGAAGACTCTGGGCTTATTGATGAGCAGTCTGGTGGTAGTTCACTCCAGTGGCTGCTGTTTGATCAGGCTTCTCACCGTGGCCACAGCTCAGTTTGGTGTGTGTGTGCATTTGTGTTTGTGTGTGTGAGTGCATGTGTGCTTGTGTGTGTGAGTGAGTGCACTGCTGATCTGTATTCCAGGAAGGTGCCTGTTTCCTATGTATGGGCATGGCACATTTTGTGTGTGTGTGTGTGTTTTTGCTGGGATGTTAGAAGCCTTTAACTGGCTGAGCTAATCCCTGCTAGGTCTCTCCAGCCTCCTGCAGTTCACAGCCTGCCACCTGGGCTCTGAGCGATCGATTCCCCTTGTTGTTTGTCCCTGGAGCTGTTTGAGTTATTACACTCTCTCCCCTGCCTCAGATACACACCCCGATAGACGGCCCGTCGCCTCCACCCCCTAACCCCATCTCTCAGGTCCCCTTCTCCCAGGCCTATGATCTTTTATGGATGTGTGAATGATGGCTTCTTTCCTCCTCTTCTCCCTTTTCTCTCTTTTCTTTTCTCTAATGCCGCCCTCTCTCCCTCTACCCCTCTCTCTCTCTCTCTCTCTACCCCTCTCTCCCTCTACCCCTCTACCCCTCTCTCTCTCTCCCTCTACCCCTCTCCCTCTCTCTATCTCTCCCTCTAACCCTCTCTCTCTCTCTCTCAACCACTTTCTCTCTCGCTTTCTTCCTCTATTGTCTTCCCTCTCTCTTTCTCTCTCTCTCTCTCTCTCTCTCTCTCAATCTCTCTCTCTCCCCTTCTCCAGAGAAACAGCTGACAGCAGGAAACTGTCTGGGCGTGCTGGCCATGGCTGAGGCTATGAGATGTACAGAGCTCCATAATATGGCCAAGGCCTTTGCCCTGCAGAACTTCCCAGAGGTGAGTACCGACCTGTCCATCCATACAGCATATTGATTGACATGGATGAATACTGATTTAGTCACCTTGAATATCAATAGCATGAATGCAAAATTTACATCCTGTCATCTGAACAGCATAGTAGCATGGATGTGTTCACATTTGCAATTACAAACTACTTCAAACCATCATGTTTCTGTGTGTGTGTGTGTGTGCCAGGTGGCAGGGCAGGAGGAGATCCTGAGTGTGTCTAAAGATGACCTGGTAGCTTACCTGTCCAACGACAGTCTGAACACCAAGGCTGAGGAGCTGGTCTATGAGACTGCCATCAAGTGGATCAAGAGAGACCCCAACACCAGAGTACAGGTGAGTAACCTGTGTGTGTGTGTGTGTGTGTGTGTGTGTCGGGGGGGGGGGGGGGGGGGGGGGGGGGGGGTCTAGCAGGTGGCAATGGCAGGCATCTTTTCTAAGACTCAAAGACCCAAAGCCTCTATAGCGGTGTGCCATGCTTTATCCATTGGTGTTACCTGATGTCATCACCTTCAGGATGACAGTAAGTACAGAGGGCTGGGAGTGTCAGCAGTGGTCCCCAACAGCAGCATCCACTCTCTTGTGGTCTATACTATATTTACCAGCCACCACCTCAAACAAACTAACAAGCTGCTCTGGCTGTCAGGCATTCACGGCCATCTCTTCCCCGCCTGAATAATTACACCCATCCAGTGGAGCTCGATAGACATTTCCAGAGGAGGAGGTGAGGATGAATAAAGCGTATCTATTGCCAGAGCTGAGATGGTGTATTGACACTGACTGTAAAGTAGTGAGGTCACACCTCGGGCATTGAGGGAGATTGATTGGGTCTCAGGGTCGTGACACCAGCAGGGGGCTCTGCCTTGCATATGAAAAGGGGTTATGGATCGGAGATGTTTGGTGGTTTGGCAATTAGGAAGACGAATATTGAACACAGAGGAAATTCACACACTCATTTAGGCGTGTTTAAAAATGAAGGTGAGAAGATTGCCTGGTTCAATTAGTCCAGTCCATCACTTGAGGCATTGCTCATTTCGAAGGGTGACTTCTCATCAAGATCAATGAGGTTGGAAACGGGCGTCTCTGGGGCTATCTTTAGTGCTGCTGTCTACAGTACAGTAGAACTGCAGTCATTTTTCTACTGTATTGGCAGAAGACATCACTTCACCGCAAGGCATTTAGGTAATTGTTTGAATTAACGTTTTGATTAAACCTGCATTAGATCTTTGTGACCCTTCACTCTTTATTGTGGTAAAACTTCACAGAAAAGTTTGCTCTATTTAACCAAAATTGAATTTAAGACTTCTCATTCAGCAAGGGATGTGAGGCCCTAGAGAGAGATATCATTGAGCTGTGTAGAACCATACAATACAGAAAAAGCTGAATGATATCAAAGTGTATGCGTGTATGTGTGTGTGTTTGTAGCTCTATCTGTATGTGTGTGGCTATACTGTATCTGTATGTTGCTGTATATGTGTTGCTGTGTGTATAGCTAAATACGTGTGTGTGTTTGTGCGTGAGTGTATCTGTATCTGTGTGTCCGTATCTGCTTCTCTACTCTTAGCATCAAAGTCCCAGACAGTTGAGCTTAGCAGCAATCTCACAGCATGTTGGAGGGGTGGAGAGGGGAGCACAACAGAAAACAGACAGAAGAGGAATGGACAGAGCTTTTTTTCTACCTTCACTCCAAACAAACATCAAACCTGGAGGAAATGAGAGACACCAATCCATCTGTCTCCTTAGAGGGAATCATATATTCAGGGCTGGATCTCTCAGCCTTGTGCTGTGACATCAGGGGAGTGGAGCCGTGAAGGAGCTCCCGACTGATGGCTAATCTCTGATCCGTGTGTGACCGGAACACTAACCCCAACCCAGGAGGACACACATAAAGAAAGTTAAAATAAATTAAAAAAATAAGGAGAAAGAGTTGGGGAGGAAAGAAACGAGGGAAGAATATACTTTCCAAAATAGAAACTTGAGCCTGAGAAGTTAAATGTATCTGCTCGGTCCACCACAAGCTCATTTTCACCTCGTTCCCCTTCCTGTCCAGTTGACTGGAACAGAAAGTCAGCGGAAATTGTTCCCCCGGAACCTGTGATATTTTTGTATAAAACGTCAGAGCTGATTGACACAGTGCCGACGCTCCCCGCAAAAGAGGAAAGGCTGCTAGCTGTGTGTGTGTGTGTGTGTGTGTGTGTGTGTGGGTGGGTGGGTGTGTGTGTGTGTCTGCATGCATGAGTGTGCAATGTTGTAGGCTGGGGAGCATCTCTGAGGTCTTAGTTTCTGTGTGTACTGGGCTGTCTCTAACATGAGCCAGCGAGAGGGGCCAAGGTCTGATTTCCAGCCTCATTCAGAGCCTTTAATCGTCAATAACAGGCTGTTTCCTTTTCGGTGTTCAAGTGTGCCTCGAGAAGGTGTCTGTCACAGGGTGAGCGCAGAGGGTGGACCCAAACACAAGGACACAAACAGGCAGGATCAATGCAAACAGAAGACTTTACTTCCAAACAGGAACACGGCAGGTATAGTCACTTAGCCACCAATAAAAAACAACAACAAGGTCTGGCTAAAGAAGCAAACATATATACAGGGCAGGGTGATTACAAATGGACAACCTTATGGGGGGTTGAAACCAGAGACAGGAAGTACAGGGAGCCAGGAGAGAGACAAGACCAGGACCGGAGTGTACCGGACCAAACACCCGGGAAACAGACAGAATACGAGGGCAGGGAAAACCAGGGCCTCAACTAAACAACTAAGACTTCTATAATGTATTAATATTACAGCTTTGTCAGCGATTAGAATACAGTATGAGTATTTGTTTTTAATCAAACCCAGTCTTATCTTTGATTCTCGTGTTAGATATGCTTAATATTACCGCACACTGAATGTTTTTATGATTCTTGTATAACTGGAATGTTAAACCAACAAGTTCTTACGGGTTCCTAGAGAGGTAGCAACGATACTAAACTGCTTTCATCTGGTATTAAGGTCAAAGATGAAAAATGTTTTCAACTCTCTGGCCACCACCCAGATTCATCGTTGCATCATTACAGCCTTTCCCTCACCAACTGACGTAAATACAGCAGTGGAATATAGCATGCTGGCAGCTCAGTGAGCTGTTAGGAGGTGCAGAGTGAGAGATCTGTCCTCACATTCACCCACACGGCGCAGTGGGAGACTGGAAGCACACAGGTCCAATTACAACACACACCCACTCTTCCTCCTTATCTAGTTCTCTCTACTTCTCTTTTTCATTTCTTATCTCCCTCTCTCCCTTTCCTTCTCTCTATCTTTTTCTCTGTCTTTCTCTCTGTCTCTCTCTCTCACAACTGCTACATCATATTTCCTTTGGACTCCTAACCAGCTGGATGACTGGGAGGCACAAAGCAGAGTGATTAATTGGTTATTTTGGACGACCCAGACTATAATTACTGCTAAGAAGGATCTTCAATGCTGGATTTACCTGATGTGAAGGTTAGAGTCACAAGTCAAATTAAATCTGTGTTAGTTCAACAAAAGAAACAATCGTTCTGGCATTTAATGTTTCAGAACCAATTTAAAGTTTGCATTAATTTCCTAGACTTTTTGTTAAAGAAATGTCTTCTTTTCGTTTTCCAGGAGTCGTGTTATTCTTGGCGAAAGCACTTAAAAAAAAAAGAAGAAAAAAGGTGAATTTGAGTGCCAATTGAAGGTCTACCTTTTTGAACTAATCCAATATCACCAGAATGAGTCAATGCAACTGAACAGGCAGATAAAGAGACAGATCCTTGATATACAAACCTCTCAACGTTCTTTTAAAATGCATAGATAATGTACAGTTTGGGTGGATTGGAACTCACAGCAACTGTGTGAGAGAGAACCACAGATGTGAGGGAGATGGCGTGTGAGAGAGTGAGTGAGTGAGTGAGTGAGTGTGTGTGTGTGTGTGTGTGTGTGTGTGTGTGAGTGAGTGCAGTCATGCTAATGGTGCAGTCCTTAAACAGCTGCACCCACCAGTGGAGCTTTGAGGGCAGTCGTAGTTCACTGTGTTCTCTCCCTCCACCCATCATATCATTCCATCTGTCCTAGCGCACACACACACACACACACACACAATAGACTGATGAGTGATGAGCACAAGCACACACTCTAGCTAAGCTAAGCTTGCAGACACATCTCTGAGGACCAAGCAGCTGTGGTCTGTCTAGGTGAGCATGTTAGTGTTGAGAGGCTAAGCACGACTGACACAGTGACTCCAGTGAGCGAGCTGTGCATGTTTTAGAACACATGCACCGTCTGGATACACACACACTGACTCGCAAACACACACACACACACACCTGCGTGCTCATAATTTAGGCTTTCACCATATACTCCTTTGTTTGTAAGTCCCAGTCTTTTTTCTTTTTGAAAGTGCTGATGTGTGTGTGTGTGTGTGTGTGTGTGTGTGTGTGTGTGTGTGTGTGTGTGTGTGTGTGTAAGTCACACAGGGCTGTGTTTGAAAAAGCAGTTCCACTTACCAGTCCATTTTTCACACTGAAGCAGGAGAGCGTTTCTATCTGTTCAAAGGATAGCAAATAAATATGAGCGTGCAGGTATCATTTGTATAAAGGCAGCTTGGAGCCCAGAACACACACACACACACACACACACACTGCTGTAGTTCTGTTCTGACAGTAGTGAAATGAGAAATCCTCAGAGCACATTTGTCATGTGTTGGTCCACGCAGCCCCCTGGCTGTCTGACAGATCTGAGAAGCACCCATAGACACATTATCCCTCAGATACAACACAGACCATTCACTTTTTAATGTGTGTGTATGTGTGGGTGGGTGGGTTTGAGTGTGTGTGTGTGTGAATGTTTGTGCGTCCTTGACAGTTTTATGATGCGTCTCTCTTTCGGCATACTCAACAATATTCAGTCTGTGAAAAGTTGCCATTGTTGAGTGGAAGGCTTTGTGTATGTACATGGATTGCATAGTATATTTACATGGGTATAAAAACAGTATATATTTTGTGAGGGGGACAGGGATAGGGAGGGAGAGGGGGGAGGGAGGGAGAGGAGAGAGAGAGAGAGAGAGAGAGAGAGAGAGAGAGAGAGAGAGAGAGAGGGTGGTGGGGGGGAGAGAGAGAGAGGGGGAGAGAGAGAGAGAGAGAGAGAGAGAGAGAGAGGGGGGAGGGAGAGGGAGAGAGAGAGAGAGAGAGAGAGAGAGAGAGAGAGAGAGAGAGAGAGAGAGAGAGAGAGAGAGAGAGAGAGAAAGAGAGAAAGAGAGAAAGAGAGAAGAGAGAGAGAGAGAGAGAGAGAGAGAGAGAGAGAGAGAGAGAGAGAGAGAGAGAGAGAAGAGAGAGAGAGAGAGAGAGAGAGAGAGAGAGAGAGAGAGGGATTCATCTTGTTTAAAACCAGATGAATGGTAAATACGCTTGTGTGAACCCCCTGACTTTCGTTCAGATGGCAGACAGACAAAGATGGGAGGGATGGAGTTAAAGAAGAAGACAAAAAGAGTGAGGAAGAGAAATATAAAGAGAGAGAGAGGCCCATGGGAAATTGGTGAGAATGAATCTGGACTAGTGTGGGAGAGAGGCGTTGTCTTCAGTGTAAGCCTATGCACACACACACATGCACACACACACACGCGCACACAGACACACAATCTAATTCCCTTACTTGATTACCTTATAATACATATTAAGATAAAATACATTTAAACAAAAATAATACACCTAGCAACATGTCCTAGCAACATGAATGTCCTAGATACAATAACGTTGCTCGGTAGCACTGCTCCAAGGTCAGATGTACCGCTCCGTCTCAGAGCCAATCAGCACTTCTCCTCTCCTCCCTCCTTCCCTCCTCCCTCCTTCCCTCCATCTCTGCTCCCTCTACTCCCTGGTCCCCATCTCCTCTCCTCCCTCACCTCCCCTCTCTCCTCCTGTGCTCCCTGTCAGCTGTGCTCCCTGGTGGTCCCCCCCCCCCCCCCGTGCTGCAGGTCTGGACACAGCTTTTTACCGAGAGGAGCTTCGTAAAGGGAACCCTGGAGCTCAGCTAACATGAGCCATGTCTGGACAGCACACAACATGGAGGTCATTATTAGTGTAACCTCAGGAGTGAACCAAACACACAGGGAGAACAGAGATTGCATGTGAAACCAAGCTTTCCACCCCCCTACTCACCGCCAAACTCCTGTGGGACAAGTGTTAGAGAAAGGGATGGATGGGTGGAGGAAGTGTTAGAGGGGGGGGATGGATGGGTGGAGGAATTGAGAAATGATAGGATGAGTTTGGATTAGTCACTAGATTCTCTTGAAAGCATGGATGTGTTGCCTTTAATACTGACAATACAATCCACACAATCTGCACTGTGCTCAACCTCATCTACATACATCTTCGATACACCCTACGTAGGAGGAAGAGTCAGGGATGGAGGTGGACAGAGAGAGAGAGAGAAAGAGAGAGAAAGAGAGAGAAAGACAGAGAGAGAGAGAGAGAGAGAGAGAGAGAGAGAGAGAGAGGTTGAACAGTGGAGGATAAGGGGTCTCTCTCCCTAGGCATCTTTCTTTCTCTCCCTCTATTTTTGCTCTGTTCTTCCTTCTCTTTCCCTCTCTCACACAAGTCAGTGAGTCAGGAGGATCTAAATAATTCAAGCCTCCAATGGTGGCAGGATGCTTTGAAAGTCTCCTCGTTGTGTTTCCTGTACAGAGGTCACAGCTGGCCACTTTAAACCCACCAACACCAAGTATAGGAAGCAAGAATATATACTGTTGTAACAGAGGAAAAGGAAGCACAATCCAGCAATTTTGCCAGGCATATCAAAAGCGATTCGATTTCGTATGAAAATGGATCGATGGATGGTGCTAGAAGATGGCGAAGCTGATCTGGAAGTAGAGGGCAGCTGGAATGACGGTCTTAAGGGTTGTGACCCGGAAACCCGTGGGCACACAGACCTTTGCTTCCACTCTGAATATCCCTGAATTCGACTTTTGTAACAGTCTGTTCCACACACGGTCATCGGACAAATATACACACGGACATTTGATCTTCCCTGCAGCGGCTCATAGAGAAGCACCTGGCCAAAGCTGACCCAGATAACTCATGGGGTCGGAATAGGTCAGCAGGTTGCTGCTATTCCAGGATTGTCTGTATACGTTGATAAATGCTGGGAGTCCAACACAACTTCGACTCAGCTCCTAGAACTTCTGAATGTGTGTAGTCAGTACTTTTGATGGGTCTCAAGTCTCACCGGTAGCAGCCAAATGTGTTGCTCTTTACCAATTCTGGAAAGGGACTGCCAGTGTTTGTTATATTGAGTTGTTGGTATTGAGTTGTTTGTTTGATATACTTTTGGGTAAACAGAAGAATAAACAAACTGCCTCCTTAAGGACTGTCCACACAAAAGAAAATATCAACAGACATCACGCCTCTCCTCACCTCTCCCCTCCTCTCCCCTCCTCTCCTCCTCTCATCTTCTCTCCTCATCCCTCCTCTCCTCCTCTCATCTTCTCTCCTCATCCCTCCTCTCCTCCTCTCATCTTCTCTCCTCATTCCTCTCCTCCTCTCATCTTCTCTCCTCGCCCCTCCTCTTCTTCCCTCCTCTCCTCAGCCCTCCTCTCCTCTTTCCCCCTCCTCTCTGATCCCATCAGCTGAAGTAGTGTCTGCCAGCCTAACAGGATGTAGCAGCCCCGGACCCCAGGTGTGCTGGTCAGAAAGATGCTAAGGCAAAGTGTCAGCTTGTTTATTGGCTCTCAGTGATGCTCCAGCACTGTGTCGGTGTGCTCTGGGAGAGTGGGCTGGACAGAGCGTAGCTCCCAGCCCAGGGTGAAGGGTCAGCCTCTCTCCGATGCAGCCCTGCTCTACTGGGGATGTTTATAGCATTTAGCATTGACAGGGATGAGAGGCCCTGGGGGGTACAGCCCGGAAGGCACACACACACACACACAGGCGTTGTAGCGATGGACATCGGTCACTATGGCAACCGATGTCAGACCAGCACCTGTCTCTTGTGTGGTCACACACACAGACGCCAAATACACCACACTCATTACACACACACACACACACAAGCACCACACACACACACACACAAGCACCCTCCCCCCAACACACACACACAATAAGAGAGAGACACCCACTGATGCTTTACCTCACTGTCTGGTTTCCTGTCAGAACCTCCCAGTTAGCTAGACCAATTTGATTAGGTTTCTTATTTTTCATCAAAGTGCATCAGTGTTTTCCTTTATTTATTTGAAGCCTGTGTGAACTAATCATTTGCACAATATAGATGTATTATGAGACCGAAGAGTTGCATTTCTCCCATGTTCTGTCTAAGACAGACATGAAAGTAGTTGTCGTGTATGTGTGCTGGGGTGTATTTACTGATTTACTATCTCTCTTTTCTTGTTTCCTGCTTATCCAGCTTTGAGCTTTCCAGGAAGTCTCCAGTTGCTGTTGGAACGGATTAAAATCTGCAAACAGTAATTTTAGCAATGTTTTCTCTCTCCTCCTTTTTTACCCTCCTTCAATCCATCTCTTCCTCTCCTCCATCCCTCTATCCTCTCCTCTCCTCCATTCCTATATCCTCGTCCTCTCCTCCATCCCTCTATCCTCTCCTCCATCCCTCTATCCTCTCCTCCATCCCTCTATCCTCTCCTCCATCCCTCTATCCTCTCCTCCATCCCTCTATCCTCTCCTCCATCCCTCTATCCTCCTCCTCTCCTCCCTCCTCCCTCCCTTCTCCAGCATGTGTCAGAGTTGTTGGCGGTGGTCCGTCTCCCCTTCATCCATCCGTCCTACCTGCTGAATGTGGTGGACAGGGAGGAGCTCATCAAGACGTCGGAGGCCTGCCGGGATCTGGTGAACGAGGCCAAGCGTTACCACATGCTGCCGCACGCACGCCAGGAGATGCAGACTCCCCGGACCAGGCCTCGGCTCTCCGCAGGTACACACACACACACACACACACACACTCTCACTCACATACTCACACACACACACACAAGAGCAATGAAGGACTTATCATTTTCTGTGTGGGTAAACAGCTGATGTGGCGTGTTATCTGTCTGGCATGTCAAATGTCTGGTTATAACATTTTATAATCAGATTAAATATATTATATTCTTCCTAGAGGCATGTCAAGCTTAGCAACCGTGTCAAAATCTTACAAGGAACTGTGCTATGTGTGAGCCAAGAACAGTCTGGTGGACTACAGCCAGTCCAAACAGTGTCCCAGGGTTTCTGGGCATCTGAACTCTGTGTGTTTTACAGTAGGCCCACAACATAAACCTCTCCTTCTGCCTACTAAACACCAGCTGGGCCCATTACGGTCATTCCTTTTATTCCAAGCAAGCGGCCAACCATTCACTTTCCATCCATTCGCTCTCAATGGCGTTCTATTTGTTTACATCATTAAATCAGATATTTATGGAAATAAATGTCCTCTGCCGAAAAGGTAAATTGCTTTTGGCCATTAGATTTTCCCTCTGGTCGTCCAATACTGTGGTCTTTCCCCCAGTAAAGAACCGTCTAATTACTGTGTGTGAAACGTTTTACGGACTTAGCACGGGCAAGCGCGCCACCCAGCAGAACTTATTTTCTGCTTGGCGGAATTAAGGTAATTGCTAAACAAACGCTGCTTTATGGCATGGATGCTTTACTGGGCTGTCCTTGTGTTCCAGCCAAGGAGTGCTTGACGGCGAACAAAGAGACAGGGAATGATGGCTGTGGTGGTTTAACGGCTGACGTGTTTAACTGGGGGAGCAGAGTTGTTGGGCTCCCAGGGAGAGATGCAGGTTTTGTTACCTGTGGTTGACATGAAGCCATTACTCATAAAAACCCCACCACTCAATCTGCTTCCATTTGCTTGGGGAGATTTTATTTCTATCAACTTTCTGTTACCCTCCCATCAACAACATGTTTATACTGTATTCATAATGCATGGCCAGACTTTATTCTCCACACACTGTTTAAAACAGTTCAGAAATACACACATTTCTGCATCTTAATTTAATTCATGAAGTCCCAGAACCAGATGGTTTGGAGGAGGGCAGAGTGAAGGAGTTTAACTAAGTTTGTCCCCTCCGGCCATAAACTGATCTGACACTTTAGCTGTGCTGTCTGAATCCTCTGTGTGTTTGTCATTCAAGCTGCTTCACTCTGGGCATGTGGTAGCGGCTGTGTTGCTGGTAAAGTTTGGCCATATGGTGATGTGTCTACCAGGCTGCTCGATGCACAGCGGGGGGGTCAGTCAGGTAGAAGGAGAGGCTGAGAGACATTCCACACCAGGGGAGCTGAGGTCTGGGGTGGCCCCTGGCCCCGGAGCCTCTGTCTGGGGGGGCCACTGGCCCCGAAGCCTCCTTCTGGGGGGGCCACTGGCCTCCGTCTAGGGGGGCCACTGGCCCCGGAGCCTCCGTCTGGGGGAGGCCCTGGACCCGGAGCCTCCGTCTAGGGGGGGGGCCCTGGACCCGGAGCCTCCGTCTGGGGGGGGGCCCCTGGACCCGGAGCCTCCGTCTGGGGGGGGCCCTGGCCCCGGAGCCTCCATCTGGGGGGGCCCTGGCCCCGGAGCCTCCGTCTGGGGGGGCCCTGGCCCCGGAGCCTCCATCTGGGGGGGGGGGCCCTGGACCCGGAGCCTCCGTCTGGGGGGGGGCCCTGGACCCGGAGCCTCCATCTGGGGGACTGGGCTGGGCAGGAGGAGGAGGACAGGAGAGGAGAGGTCAAGTGGAGATGGAAGTAGAAAGGCAGAAAGAGGCTGAGAGGAGCGGGTTACACAGGAGCAAAGGGTAGGGAAGAAGGTAATTGGAGGGAAGGATTTTCTTATTTATTTTTTTATAAGGGAGTTTAATGCACAGAGGGAGATTGCTTCATGACATGTGCTTAACTGTGTGTGTGTGTGTGTGTGCGTGTGTGTGTGTGCATTGTGTGTGTAAATGCACAGACGGGGCACCACCTGAGCTAGGAAGATAAGTCTTTCAAGCGGAAACAGAAAGGGAAACGACGTGATGTCATCCGTGAAACACTTCTTGCTGAGCGCACTCAATCTGTGAGCCTGTATGTGTGTGCGTGTGTGTGTGCGTGTGTATGTGTGTGTGTTTGGGGTGTTAAGCCCGATGGGTTGAGTTCCTCCCAGCTGTCTCTGTCCCCAGTTCAGCAGGCCTCCACATCCCTCATCTCTCTCCTTCTTCACCTCCTGCTCCCTCCTTGCGTGGCCCCTCCACACAGCTCATCTGCATAGCGCTATCCAGTCAACCTCTTCCTAATCCAGTATACTGTACACAGGATATTACAAATATGTATGTTGGATTTCCTGAATGGGAAATCAGGACTAATACAAGGCCCACAGGCCAATGAGAGTGTCTTGAAGTTGGGGCGTGTCTAATACAATCTCAACTAACCCATCAGCCATTGCTTAAAGTATGTGGCAATTAGCTTCTAATTGGCTAATCATAACATTCAGATGTGCATCTGATGGATTGTCATTAGACATCCATAGACAAACACCATTTGTGCCATTCTCGGGAGCGTGGTCACATTAAGCCACGCCCCCTCTGTGTATTCATGAGGCTTTGGCTGTTGGCTGTTTGGCGGTTGGTACCATTCCCTTCCTGTGGGCTTGTCTCTGTGTGTGGTGATTTACTCCTGCTTGATGCTCTGTGTGTGTCTCACTGCTCTGTGTGTGTCTCACTGCTCTGTGTGTGTCTCACTGCTCTGTGTGTGTCAGCGTTGTTTGTTGACATTGATAAAAGTCACGCGTAAAGACAAGCTGTGGTTCGTTTGGTCTGCCTGTTTCTTTTATGGCTGCTTCTCTACAGAGCTAAAACGAAGCAGGAAGTTTTTTTGTCAGATTGCATCAGTTCATCGGGCTGAGATGCATACTTATGAACGCTCTCACACTCGCACCTGAACACAGCACACTCCGCTCTCAGCTCACGCTATCTCGACTCAGCGCTGGCCTGAGGAGAGCGGAACCAGGGTAACTGCCCAAGGAAGCGGAATATCACTCAGACTAATGAGCTGGAACATCTGGGAGAGCTACAAGCCTGGCTCTGTTCACTGTCAAGGAGTTTACACACAGTCAGCCTAGCCTAGCGTAGCCCAATCCAGCCTAGCCTAGCCTAGCTTAGCAGAGTTTAGCCTAGCCCAGTTTAACATAGCCTAGCCTAGCCTAGCTTAGCAAAGTCCAGCCCAGCCCAACAGTTTTGCTGTCTCTGAGGATCCAAAGGTCAGGAGTCACAAGCTGAGCCCCGAAACAAACGACCCCCCCACCCACTGACACACACTGACACACACTGACATACACTGACATACACTGACACACACTGACACACACTGACACACACTGACACACACTGGCACACACTGACATACACTGACATACACTGACACACACTGACATACACTGGCACACACTGACACACACTGACACACACAACACAGAAACAAAAATAGTTGTATTCCTCTCATACTTCACCCCGACCATAACCATGATGAACAGTCCTTGTTTTGAGTGCCTGGCTGTGTCCAGCTTTAGCAGACTATCAAAATGGAGCAGGGCCCTAAAACGTGCCTAAGTCTGTGACTGACATCATGTTCTGATTCACACCTTCAATACCCAGCCACCCCTGGGAGCCAACGCCAGGGTGTAAATGAGAACCAGCCTTGCACCTACAGCCAAGTGCCAGGAAGACAATCAGATGAATTTGGTGCCAGTCTGTCGCCTTCTTTCTATCTGTGAAGTGCACACCTTCATCCAGACAGCCTCCAGAAACCTTGACTCGCTTGTCTCCAACAAGACTGGCGTTTCATGGAATAACTTGATTCATTTGTAATCTCTTTTATTTTCATTCACTTCACCACCATGGTCACTGGCTGGGGACTCGGAGACTAGAAATGTGTGAGAGACCAGTTTGGAAGGCAATTATAGGGTTTGAATCTTGTCTGTGTGTGAGAGTGGGAGAGAAAATCTTGTCTGGGTGTAATTATGCAGGCCAGTAACTCTATGGGGACAAATGTAGCGTGCGATTACTCTGTTTTACGGTCTAAGAGGGAGAAAAGTAGGACCCTGCAGGTTGGACATGTGAATCACCCTGTGTCAACCTCCCCCATGCTAACCCCCTGAGAAAGAGAGAGAGAGAGAGAGAGAGAGAGAGAGAGAGAGAGAGAGAGGGAGAGGGGGAGAGGGGAGAGGGGGAGGGGGAGGGGGAGGGGGAGGGGGAGGGAGAGGGGGAGAGGGAGGGGGAGGGGGAGGGGGAGGGGGAGGGGGAGGGGGAGGGGGAGGGGGAGGGGGGGGGAGGGGGAGGGGGAGGGGGAGGGGGGAGGGGGAGAGGGAGGGACAGAGGGAGGGACAGAGGGAGAGAAGTGTTGTTTTGAGGATGAAGCAGGAGGTAGGTAGGTGTGTCTGGGGCTTATTGGCACAGATCTAGAGCAAACACATCCATCCCAGCTCAGCCCTGGAACATGAATCCAGTCAATCCAGATGATATAACCCATGGGCTGAATATGTGCAGCATCCGCAGTGAATATTAAACCTCAGCCTGACTGACCTTTTGACTACCAGCCGCACTCCATCGCTCAGACGGTGCATGCTGGGGGAAGGAGAAATAGGGCAGATGTGAGAAAAGTCAGTTCCCTTCTTTTAGTTAGACACAGTTTTGAATGCGCACACATGCTTGCAAACACAAATGTACAGAGTAATCTAGAGAACAGCCTCACACACCAATCTGCCTGAACCCAGAACAGTGTTGAATGATGTTCAGGTAACCAGGCAGGAGATGTCAGATGAATATTGCATGAGTCTAAAGCTAAACCAGTTTTAGGTAGGTCAAACGGTCAGAACTGGCAAGAGTGATGTGCGTGTTGAGCAGTGTTCCTCTAAACGGTACCATGGACTGCAGGGCTGTGTGTGCGTGTGTGTGTGTGTGTGTGTGTGGATGTGTGGGTGTGTGTGGGTGCGCGTGTGTGTCAAACAGACAGTCACTTTGCTAATGCCAGGGCCTGATCCCAGCAGGATGCCTCACTTCCTCAAAGCAAATGTCTCACACACACACACATTACACACACACACCCCAGTGACACTACCCAAGGCCCACGGCCCCCTGATCCGCACCCTGTCAAATGAACACCCAGGGAGGGATGAAGGGATGGAGGGAGATGGAGAGAGGACAGAGAGGAGGAATAAGATGTGTAGGAAGAACATGGAGCTTAGCAACAGTGAAAACATGCTGACGTAGGATGGAGGGATGAGAGGGGAGCTGTGAGGAGGAGAGGAGAGGGAGAGATAGGAAAAGAACAAATCAAACCGAGATGCGGAGAGGAATGAAAGAACAGAGGTGAGCCACAGGGTAAAGAGGAGGATGGAGAGATGAAGGGAGAGCAAGAGGTGGAGAGAGGTAGAGGATAGGAGCGAAAGAGAGGGAGAAAGAATAAAGAGGGTCACAGCGGGGGGGCAAGGAGAAGAGAGAGAGAGCGAGCAGAGACAGATAAGAGGACGACACAGAATAGAATGTTTGAACGAAGGAAATGGAAAACTGAACAGAGAAAAAAGTTCCCTTTCTTTCTCCATCTCTCATATGCTCTCTCTCTCTCTCATATGCTCTCTCTCTCTCTCTCTCTCTCTCTCTCTCTCTGTTTCTGTTCCACTTCTCACCTTTTCATTCAAGGTTGTAAGGCATTTACTGGAGGGAACAAAAAGTTGAGTGAGTTTGCAAAACTTAGCCATTAATCTAATCCTAACCATCCATTAAACATGCCTTAACTGCTTCCCTCTGGAGTGGTTTCTACAGGGGCACATCTACCAAGCCTACTAAATCTATGCCCCTTGATCTGGAAGGAGAGGGAAACTGGACAGTGCATATACTACCAGAGTAAGCTGACATTGCTGTCTTTTGACTGGGTTAAAATATAAGACTGGTCAAAGTGAATTTAAAATTTAATATTGTTGCAAATGTATCAAATCAATCTCAAATGTTATTGACACACTGATTCATGTGTGAGTGTGTGTGTGTGTGTGTGTCAGACACCACACTGCATGTGGGTAGCTCCTCCTGGTTGTCATGGTCACGACTCCGCAGGAGAAAAAACTGGCTATCATCTCTCCCTCCTCCTCCTCCTCCTTTGTTTCTCCTCCACCCCCCCCATCCCTCCATCCGCCCCCCCCCCCCCCCCCCCCGCTGCCTTCTCAACCCTGTTTGACAGCCTTCCTGTGTAGTTCTGACCTCCAGTAGAACACACACACACACACACAAGCGT